>NW_007172334.1:0-841 GCF_000164805.1 Carlito syrichta | reverse complement strand
AGTTTCCCAGTACCGTCAGTCATTTTCTTATAGTATTACATTGGATGTCAAGGTTCATATATGAGTGAAAACATGTGATACTCGGATCTTTGTTCTGTGAGAGGTCACTCAGTATTACAGACTCTAGTTCCATACAGGTTGCTGCGAAATTCATGATTTTGTTCTTTTTATGGCTGTGTAGTATTCTATCATGTATATGTACCACATTTTTTTAATCCAGTCCTCTTTTGATGGACAGCATGGTTGTTTCCAGGTTCTTGCTATTGTGAACAACGCTGCGATAAACATACATGTGCAGGTATCTTTTTTATAGAGTGATTTGTGTCCTTCAGGGTATATTCCCAGTAGGGGGATTGTGGGGTCATATGGAAGGTCAATTTTTAGAGCTTTTAGGAATCACCACACTGCTTTCCACAGAAGTTGCACTAGTTTACACTCTCACCAACAGTGTAGAAGTGTTCCCTTTTCACCACACCCTCTCCAGCAGCTGTTATTTTTTGAGTTGTTGATAATTGCCATTTTGACTGGAGTTAGGTGGTATCTCAGTGTGATTTTGATTTGCATCTCCCTGATGATTACTGAGGTTGAGCATTTCTTCATGTGTTTGTTGGCTGCTCGAATGTCTTCTTTTGTGAAGTGTATGTTCATATCTTTTGCCCATTTTATAATGGGGATGTTTGTTTTCTTCTTTTCAGTACTTTTCAGTTCCTTGTAGATCCAGGATGTTAAGCCTTTGTCAGACCTAGAGTTGGCAAATACTTTTTCCCAGTCTGTAGGCTGTCTCCCTGCTCTCTTGATGGTTTCTTTGGCTTTGCAGAAGCTTGTCAGTTTAATAAGGTCC
>NW_007172333.1:0-1082 GCF_000164805.1 Carlito syrichta | reverse complement strand
TTCGCACACGTTTGTTTCCCCCCTTACTCCTCTATCTCTCCACCCCCCTCTTCAACCCCCTGTCTGGTTCATTCTCTTCCCTCTGCTAACCACATTTTATTTCAGGGAGTAAACCTACACCCCACTGCATGGACAGATCCCAAGGCAGTGGGAAGTGGGTTCCAGATTATCCACACATCGGTCAATGAATACCAGGACCTGCAGATAGATTTTGAATCACAGCTCCCCCCTTAAGTAAATCTCAAAACTGCAAAAAGGACCACCCCAACCTACAGTGCAACTCCAGAATTGAACAAAGTAAGAGGGCATACATAAGAAGAATAGGAGGTTTAACAAACAAAAGTAAAACCAATCCCTTTACCCCTGAATAACAGAATTAAAGAAGATGGTGACGTGGAGGGAAGGAAAAAGTAGGGAGGGGGAAAACCACACCAAATGAAGAAAAACCAAAGCTCAAACAGTTAGGAATTCTGTGCACTCTGACATACCTAGCAAATACACAGATGGAATTTGAGCCTAGTCACATAATTGTAGAGCTAGCACTTTTTAATGCCTCATTCTACTTAATTGTTATTGCTCAAGATGCAGTGAAGTAGGCTGCAACTCTTAATGGCCAGGGCTAAATCTTTTTGCAAAATGTTTCCTGTTATGTCAGTGTCTCCAAGGTGTCCTACCTACATGTGCTTTCTAATATCTCTAGCATCATCAGTAACTGTATGATATCTGTTCTGTTTTTCTCTTCTCTGTGTCATTTCTATCTCTTGCTAACAAAATTATTAGAAGAAAAAATCTGAGATTTTTGTTAGACTCAGCAGACTGAACACATATGGATTATCTGTTCTCTATCTGGATGGGAGATGTTAACACATTTTTGAAGGATGAAATGGAAAAGCTGTAATTGGTTCAGAAAGCCAAAAAAGTGGAAAAGTATAAGTACTGTTAGATGTTAGGTGTGTTTATGTGGTGAGGAGAATAGTGGGAAAAACTGTAGAACTGGAACCTGAAGCCAGGATTGGTGCAGATTACTCAAAGCTTTACCATAGAAGATATATAGATGTCAGATATGAACTTTAAAGGACTCT
>NW_007172332.1:0-3229 GCF_000164805.1 Carlito syrichta | reverse complement strand
TAGCTGATTTGCTAGCTGACTTAACTAGCTAGCTGACTAGCTAGCTGGTTATGTAGCTGAAATAACTAGCTAGCAAACAAGCTCTCTAGCTGTCTACAAGCTGACATAACTAGCTATATAACTGGCTTGTTAGCCAGCTACCTGACTTATCTAGCTAGCTGACTTAACTAGGTAGCTGGCTAGCTAGCTGACTCAACTAGCTAGCTGACTAGCTAGCTGGTTATTTAGCTGAAATAACTAGCTAGCAAACAAGCTGTTTAGCTGTCTACCAGCTGACATAACTAGCTATATAACTGGCTTGTTAGCCAGCTAGCTGACTTATCTAGCTAGCTGACTTAACTAGGTAGCTGGCTAGCTAGCTGACTTAACTAGCTGAGGAGTAGTTGACTGGCTAGCTGGCTTGTCATCTGACTTAATTAGCTAGCTACCTGGTGGGCTAGATGAGTAGCCAGCTGGCTTAACTAGCTAGCTAACTGGCTGGCTAGCTGGCTAGTCAGCTGGCTAGTTAGGTAGCAGGCTGCTCAGCTGGCTAGCCAGCCAGATTAAATAGCCAGTCAATTGACTGGACAGTCAGATAGCTAGATATCTTAACTAGCCATCTATCCTGCTGGTCAGCCGGCTAACCAGCCAGTTTAACTAGCTGACCACCTACCTGACCAGTCTGCTAATCAGCTGTCTTAACTTGCCAGACACCTAGCTAACCCGCTTGCTAACCACCTGACTTAACTAGATAGCCATCCGGCTAGTCAGCTGGCTTAATTAGATAGCCACCTAGGTAGACAGCCAGATAAAAAGTTCACTTAACTGGCTGGCTTAGCTAGCTAGCCAGCCGGTAAGCCAGTTGACTTAATTAGCTAGCTACGTACCTAGCCAGGTGCCTAGCCAGCTGAATTTTCTAGCTGACATAACCAGCTAGCAGCCTGGCTAGCAAGCTGACTTAACCAGATAGCTACCTATCTAGCCAGATGGATCGCCCCTTGAATTAACTAGCAGAAATAACCAGTTACACAGTTGGCTAGCCTGCTGTCTCAACTAGGTTACTGAACTCGTTAACTACCTGGCTATCCAGCTGATTTAACTAGTTAACATTGTTAGCTAACTGGGTGGACAGCCAGCTGATGTAACTAGTTAACTACATACATATCCCACATGCTTGCCAGTTGACATAGCTATCTAGCTACCTAGGTATCCAGCTGGCTAGTGAGCTGACTTAACTAAGTGACCTAACTAGCTAGCCAGCTGACTAGCCAGTTGACTTAACAAGTTAGCGACCCAGCTAGGCAGCTGGCTAGTCAGTTGACTTAACTAGCTTATTTAACTAGCTAACCAGCTGATTTTGCTAGCTGAAATAACTAACTAGATACCTAGCTAACTATCTAGCTAGCCAGCTGACTTATCTAGCTGACTTAACTAGCCAGCTAGCTGACATAACTAGCTTACTTAACTAGATAGCTACCTATCTAGCCAGTTGACTTAACTAGCTGAAATAATTAGCTAGTCAGCTGTCTAGCCAAATGACTTAACTAGCTTTTTAACTAGCTAGTGAGCTGGCTAGCCAATTGACTTAACGAGTTGACTTAACTAGCTAGCCAACTGGTTAGCCAGTTGATTTAAGTAGTTGATTAATGAACTAGGCAGAAGGCCAGCCAGGTGACTAAACTACCTGAATTAACTAGTAATCCAGCTGGCTAGCCAGCTGGCATAACTAACTCTCTACCTCTGCAGCCACCTGGATTGCCAGCTGACTTAACTAGTTGACATTATTAGCTAGCCAGCTGGCTAGGAAACTGACTTAATTAGGTCAATACCTGTCATAACTAGCTGTCTTTACTAGGTGGCCTGTTTTCTAACCAATTTAATTAACTAGCTTTCCACATAGCTAGCCATCTGGCTATCCAGCTGAATTAACTAGGTGACATATCTAGATAGCCAGTTTCCTAGCCAGCTGAATAAATATCAAGCTACTTAAATATCCAACGAACTAGTCAGTTGATTTATCTAGGTGGCTAAACTATCTAGCCAGCAGGCTACACAGCTGACATAACTAGCTAGGTACCTAGCTAGCAAGCTGGCTAATAAACTGACTATATAGCTGACTTAACTTGCTAGCCATGTGGCTAGCCAGCTGACTTAATTGCCTAGCTACCTAGCTAGAAGGCAGGCTAGCCAGCTGATTTAACTAGCTGACTTAAAGAAATAGCCAGCTGGCTAGCAACCGGACTTAAATAGCTAGCTACCTACTTAGACAGCTGAATAGCCGGCTGACTTAACTAGCTGACTTAAATAGACGCTGGGTGGCTACCCAGCTGACTTAACTAGTTACCTAGTTGCATAGCCCGCTAGCTTGTCAGCTGACTCAGCTACCTACTTAACTAGCTAACCTGCTGGACAGCGTGCTGACTTAGCCAAGTTACTTAACTAGGTAGTCAGTTGGCTAGCCAGTTGCTTTAACTAGTTAGCTACCCTGCTAGGCAGCTGGCTAGTCAGCTGACTTAACTATCTGACTTAACTAGCTAGCCACTGAATTATGCAGATGACTTAACTAGCTAGCTACCTAGCTAGCCAGTTTACTCAACTAGCTGACAACTAGCTAGCTACCTAGCTAGCCAGTTGCCTGGCCAACTGACTTAACTAACTGACTTAACCAACTAGCGAGCTGGCTGGTCAGCTGACTTAATTAGCTAGCCAGCTGGATGGCCAACTCAATTAACTAGCTGCCTTTACCAGCTAGTCAGCTGGCTATCCAGCTGACTTAACTAGCTAGCTACCTAGCTAGCCAGCTGGGAAGCCAACTGATTTAACTAGATGACTTAACTAGCTATCCCACTTGCTACCCAGCTTACTCAACTACCTTACTACCTAGGTAGCCATCTGTCTAACCATCTGACTTAACTAGTTGACTTCAACAGCTAGCTAGCTCGCTAGCCAGCTGACTCAACTAGATAACTTAACTAGTGAGCCAGTTTTCTAGGCAGCTGACTTAACTAGCTCTCTACATTGCTGGCTAGCTGGCTAGCCTGCTGAATTAAGTAGCTGAATTATTTAGCTAGCCAGCTTGCTAGCCAACTGCATTAACTATCTTACTGTATAGCTAGTCATCTGGCTATCCACCTGACTTAACTAGCTGACTTACACTGCTGGCCTGATTGCTAGTCAGCTGAATTAGCTAGTTTGCTAAATAGCTGGCCAGCTGGCTAGCCAACTGACTTACCTAGGTGATTTAACTAGG
>NW_007172331.1:0-673 GCF_000164805.1 Carlito syrichta | reverse complement strand
TTAACTATCTGGCCACCTACCTGAGCAGTCTGCTAACCAACTTGCTTAACTTCCCAGATGCCTAGCTAGCCAGCTGGCAAAACTGCTGTCATAACTAGCTGACTTAACTAGACACCTCCAGTTAGCCAAACATCTTAACTGGTCACCTAGCTAGCCATCTGGCTAGCCAGCTCACTTAACTGGCTGACTTACCATGCTAGCCAGCCGGATAGTCAGCTGACTTAATTACCTAGTTACCTAGTTAGTGAGGTCAGGTGGCTAGCCAGCTGACTTAACTATCTGACTTAACCAGCTAGCCAGCTGGCTTGCCGTCTGACTTAACTAAATAGCTACTAGCTAGACATTTGACTAACCACTTGAATTAACTAGCTGACTTAACCAGCTAGCCAGGTGGCTAGCCACCTGACTCAGCTAGCTGACGTAACTAGTTAGCCAGCTGGCTAGCCAGCTTACTTAACCAGGTGACATCACTAGCTAGCCAGGTTGCTAACCAGCTGATTTAACTAGCTAGTACCTATGTATCCTCTTGACTTGACAGCTGGTTTAACTACTATCTACCTAGCTAACCAGCTGGCTAGCGAACTGACTTAACTAGGTGATTTAACTACCTAGCCAGCTGACTAGCCAGCTGACTTAACTAGCTAGCTACCCAGCTAGACAACTGGCTAGCCAG
>NW_007172330.1:0-770 GCF_000164805.1 Carlito syrichta | reverse complement strand
CTTAACTAGCTAGCCACATAGATATCAGCTGAATTAACTAGCTGAAATAATTAGCTAGACAGCTGTCTAGTCATCTGACTTAATAAGATTTTTTTTAGTTAGAGTCTCACTCTCTCACCCAGACTGGAGTGCAGTGGCTCCTCCCAGCCAACGCAGCATCAACCTGCTGGGCTCTGGTGATCCTTCTGCCTCAGCCTTCTGAGTAGCTAGAATTACAGGTATGTGCTACCATGCCAGGCTCATTTTCATTTATTGCAGAGATGAGGTCTCACCAAGTTGCCCAGGCGGGTCTTGAAACCACAGGATCAGGCCATCCACTCACCTCAGCCTACCAAAGGCGCGGGATTACAGGCTGACGACTGAGCCTGGCTTTTTTTTGAGTCAGATTCTCACTCTGTCGCCCAAACTGGAGTGCAGTGGCCACTCCCAGCCACCACAGACTCGACCTGCTGGGCTCCGGCAATCCTTCCACATCAGCCTTCCAAGCAACTGAAACTACAGGCATGTGCTACCACACCCAGCTAATGTTTTTTATTTAGAGCTTTTTATCTAGCTAGCGAGGTGGCTAGAGAACTGACTTAACAAGGTGATTAACTGGTTAGCCAGCTGGTTACCTAGCTGACTTAACTAGCTGATTAGTGAGCTAGGTATCTGGCCAATAAGGTGACTAAACTAGCTGAATTAACTAGTTATGCAGCTGGCTAGCCAACTGACTTAACTAACTCTCTACTTATCTAGTCACCTGGATAGCCAATTGAAAACTAGATGAC
>NW_007172329.1:8010-8946 GCF_000164805.1 Carlito syrichta | reverse complement strand
TTCCTAGAGTTCTAACTGAATGATTAGTAATTAAAATAAAACTGCCAAATGATAATTTAAAATTTGTCTACTACATGCATTAAGTTGAAATGCTGAACACACACTCTTCAGTTGCTTTTATCAACTGGCTGGGGTTTTTTTCCTGCATTTTTCCTGTGTTATCAAATGTGACGTTACAGAACACACCTATGCTAATTGATTGTGCATATAAAGGCAATTGTTATTGGTGCATTTGTGTCAAATATATACATGTATGAATATGTATTATCTCAAATTTTGAGTGTTGATGTGTGTAAAATGTGTGCTTTATGACATACTGCTATTGGTGTTTTTTATTGTTTGGAAGCAATAATGAATTCTTACATAATAGGTGCATTTCATTTTGTATGAGAAGAGAAATACTTGCAAACAGCAAATTTATGTTTGAAATTTGACAGAAGGGTTTGTGTCATGTTTTGGTGTTCTGATTTGTGCTAGCATTTAAAACAGTTTATAATAGTTCTGTGTTGTGTATTAATATAGGTGTATTTGAATTAGAACAGCTTCATAGGCAATTGTTTTATAAATACTCTAAGTCAGAGTATTAATTGCACCACACACCTTATGGTTATTTATCCTTAGAGCATACTTGCTGTTTGGATCACACTATGGTATGAGTGTGACTCATGCTAACATTAGTGGGAGCTAATTATAAAAAATGTTAGCCGGGCCCGGTGGCTCAGCCTGTAATCCCGCGCCTTTGGGAGGCTGAGGTGAGTGGGTTGCCTGAGCCGGCGGGTTCCAGACCCGCCTGGGCAGCGAGACCTCATCTCTACAATAAATCAAAAAATTAGCTGGGCGTGGTAGCACGCGCCTGTAATTCCGGCTCCTCGGAAGGCTGAGGCGGAAGGATCGCCGGAGCCCAGCAGGTCGAGGCGGCGGTGGCCGGAAGCGGCC
>NW_007172329.1:2536-7594 GCF_000164805.1 Carlito syrichta | reverse complement strand
AAGGGACATTTGGCACCCAAAAGATAGCCTGGAAGTAAAAAGGGCTGAGAGGGCAAGAGAATGAGGATCCCTGGAAGAGCTGTATTATGCTCAGGAAAAGCAGCAAGGGATCCCATGGAGTTGCTGTGGGCGGGAGACTGAAGATTGAAGTAAAGTAAGCTTGAGGGTTAAGGAAAGATACGTGGCAGGAAAGGTGAAAATGCCATCACAAGAGAAGTACATACTCAGAGCTCTCATTAGCCAGGGGATCAGTGAAGGCTATTGCAAGTAGTCCGGCCTCTGGGAATTTGACTGTAAGTGGACCTACTGCATGGAAGCTTGCAAGCTTGCACAACTCAATCACTAAGCTTTTTATATAAAAAGAGGGAGGTTTTGCCTGCTAGGCAGGTCTTTCTGTTTTCTTGGAGAGCTAATTAGTTATTATTGCTTTAATATTTTTTACTATTAAATTCTCTGTTTTCTAAACTAAAATATTCCTGTTCTCAGGTATTTGACACTTTTTTTTCTTTAGGCGAGGACACGAGAATTTGTGACAGAATATATTTTCTTATCAGGAATCTTGTAAAGTGTAACTGGTATTTATTTTTGTACTAGACAACTAATATAAAGCCTAGGCATCTAGTAACTTTCTTTAATTTTTAAGTCCTCCTGTCACATATCTAAGATAGATAGTTTAACACATTGTAAAAAAAATACTGCATTTTGGTATCACAGATTGATGTCAACTCATGTCAGAGGTTACAGAGAAACAGGATGAAATAAACTTTCTCCAAGCTTCTTTACCCCCTTGTTTTTAAAAATCAAATATTAATGCTATAAAGGACTGATTTACAACATTTTAACAATTTAATGAGTCAAACTAGCATTAACATTTATAGATTTAAAAGGAAGATACATTGAAAAGTAAACCAGGTGTACATTTTCATGTGTTTGAGAATTAGATACTATATGCAGAAATTATGTAAATGTGAGAGATTAAACAAGGCTTTTGAAAATACAGATTAATGTACAAATAGAATTTTGAAGTATATTTTTGAGTAATCAATTCCCAGAATCATCGGTATTATCATATCTCTTCCAGTTATACTTATGAATGGGGGTTACCGGGCTTTAGATATAGAATCTTAACCTTGCAGTAAAATGCTTCTGCATAGTTATCATTCTTTCAAATTCTCCATTGCACTTTCTTTAAATTAAATACCATAGAGAATGAACATTTAATATTAGTATTTTATACCAGTTCTATAATGCATTTTTATGTTTTGTTTCTGTTTTAAACTTTTTTTTATCCTGCAGCAAAACACAATATAGCATACTAAGCTGCTAAATTAATTAATAGATGACTGAAGTGAAAGATAACATTTTCATTTGTTCTAATTTTTTTTACCAGATATTTGTCATTGCTGAAGATCTAACAATATTCTATTTGCTAAAAGAAGTCATCATTATTTTTTTTAAATACCTTGTTAAAATGGCTTACATCTTTGTATGTTTGACATATTAGCATTTTTGAATGAAAACCTGAATTTTTACTAAAGTGTTTTTTTCCCCAAAAAGATAATCTTATTTTGTGTACATTTTAAGCATTGTGTTTAAATAAGTAAAAAAAAAAAAAACGAAGCCAGGCTCGGTGGCTCAGCCTGTAATCCCACCCCTTTGGGAGGCTGAGGTAAGTGGATTGCCTGAGCCCTTGGGTTCGAGACCCACCTGGGCAGCGAGACCTCATCTCTACAATAAATCAAGAAATTAGCCGGGCGTGGTAGTGAGCGCCTGTAGTTCCAGCTACTTGGAAGGTTGAGGCGGAATGATCGCCGGAGCCCAGCAGGTCAAGGTTGCGGTAGCCGGGAGCGGCCACTGCACTCCAGTCTGGGCGACAGAGTGAGACTCCAACTCAAAAAAAAAAAAAAGTAACGAATAATTTCCAAGCATGTTAATTTTCATTTACTTAAAATCATATCACTTATTATAATAAAAATATCACTTACTATAGCAGATGCCCTTCCCCAAATCGTATTCTAAAGGACACCCTGTTTCAGTTTTTAAAAATTAAAAATATTCACGTACCATTTCAATTGTTGTTCTTACACATTCAACTATATCCTTCATATTTGGCATTTTGATTTATTAGGCAATCTTAGTATTAAAAACTTTTAGCAAAGCAGTGCTAGATTTCAAATGCACTATGCATGGTGCCCATGATGAATTAATTCCACTAGAGCACAAAAGTTATCATTATTTAAATGCTTGTTTCTTCCAGAAGTTTTAAATCACAGTCAAGTTTTCAGAATCAGAATTTAGCAGATATTTTGATGTAAACATATGTGGTTTCTTGCTGCGTATGTTGATTTTCTTTATATTTAACCCTTTCTGTGTAAATCTGCATAGAAATATCTAATAATACTTGTTGATAATTTATAAATGATTAAGAAAGTATTTAAGAATATCAGATAACTTTTTAAATTTGATAGCTTACTTTTCTTTAAATGTCAAATTCAAAATCTTGTGGATTTAATGCATATATTTGGTTAAATACATTGGACACTGGAATGAATCAAATACTGACCATAGTATCTTTTAATTCACTGTAATAATTGTGTTTAAGTTGACAGAAATAAATCACTATAAACGTTTTACATGTACCATTATTTGTTCTTAGTTTTCCAGGAAGTCATTATTTTTTCACCCATTTGTTTTGATTAACTGGTGGTGAGATTTCCCTCAAAATGAGAGTTAATATTATGGCACTAAGATTATAAAATGGAGTGTCCATTTATATAGAGAGGGGAGTGTGATTGGAGGTAGAGGCTATGTTTATCTTATTTACAATCCTTGACATACATATATAGATGGATTGGTCTATCTATAAATATACATACATACACACATATACATGCACACATACATGAGGTTGGGAAGGAGAAGTGAGGAAGGAAAGGAAAGAGGTAGGGAAGATGAGAGATATATAGAGTGAATGGATGACAGAGAAGACCACAGAGAAAAGAAGTTGAGTAAGTAACAAGGTCCAATAGTGTCCCTGGTGGTGGTTGAGAACACAATTAACTATACTTGCCCAGGTCAAGTTTCAAACTTTTGAACATTGCAGTGAATACAGAATAGGATATATGCAGGATTCTATAATCACTCTGGCATATAACTATGCCATATGGTACAGTTGATACCAATAGAACCTATAACTCTAAGGGGAAGAAATAAAACCAACAAGTCTAACATTCAATACTACCCTATCATAAAGTAAGGAGGTCTAATTGAGCTATGTCTTTATATCCTACTATTTGCACAAATAAAAGACTACATCTTGATGCAAAATAAACACAAAAGCACTGTTGTGACTGTAACAGGGGGTCATATACTAATTTATATAATAAGTGGTTGTGCACGCTTTATTCAAGATTATGGCTGCAAGAAATGGCATGAATTGCTGAGTGTGTTTAATGCTGGATTATAGCAATTTGAAACATGTCAAACACATGGCTAATGCCTCATGCTTCACTCATTCTTGCTTAAACCTGCATAGCCGCCAACCATTGTACCCTTGTTAACAACACAATTCTGCAAGTAAATATTGTTACACTAAGTAACCTTTCAATTCAAGTTGTCCAGGAAGAGAAAATGCAATCTTGTGCAGTCAGTTCCAGTGTCAGTTTAAAATTTCAAAAGGGAAGTGGGGTAGAGAATAAGTATCTGTACAGTGACTTGCTTTAAAAAAAAAAGAAGAAGAAAGGAAAACTTGATGCAGGGGAGAAAAGTAGAACTGCATCATTTGAGTGCAAGATCTCAAGAGTTATTTTCTGATGTGACTTAAAAAGTTGTGCATGATGAAAGACTTAAAAGGTTTAACTTACAGTTCAGACAAACATTAAAACAGTGACTCCCAAACTCACCTTTCCCTTTAATGATCTGGAATTTATTTTCACTGGTTATGTAAAATGTTTGAGGTAGGATTGAGAAGAATGAATAATTTAGTTCGATATGTTTGGGATCACAAGCACATACACTCTGAAATAATATACTGAATTTATAATTATTCAAAATATACTTAAAAGGTAAACAGCACCTCACATTGTGCTAAAAATATTTCCTCTAGTGAGAAGCAAGTGTGGAGGCGTTACTAAAGGAAACTTTTTAAATACTGGAAATTGTGTGCATTATCTTTGAAGAGTATTTGCTTTTTAGTGGGTACACTTGAAGATTTTTCCTTTAGGTGAAATGCACAATCTAATCACCTAATTACTCCATTGCTTTTGTGTTTTCATATACATGTTGGGTTATATGCTCCTGTTTTGTAGAGCCAAAAGTACTATTGCTGTTATCGTTTTCTTAAGCATCATTTTACTCTTAGATGATTAAAATTAAAATGTAAATCATAATATATGCTCTAGGGCTTTATAAAGTCAAAAACTCCACAAGGAATAATAAAATCCTTTAGTTAATAGGAATTAGAAGTTATGTAGGTCTTTTTTCATAATTGTAATAAAGAATTAGACACATGACTCTCTGCTTGTTGGTATTCTTAATTATTTGAGGTCCTTGATTACAACATAGTAATACATGCAGAATTCTTTAATTCACCTAATTGGTCCTGACATTTACTCCACCAAGTTTCGCATTAAATACTGCACCTGTCTGCCACATTTGAAAATACAGTTCTTTCTTTTTATTCCTTGTGTTGCAAACTCCACCCAGGAATAATAAGCATTTCAAGTAAATATGAGTAATGAAATAAAAACATACACATACAAACACATACTCCAGATATACTGTCAAAAGTAAAATTTAAATACTATATGTAGAAGTTATGTCTGTTTCTACGGTTAGAGAGGACTGAAATTATAATTTTCATATAACTAGCAAAGGAAACCAAACCTTTTCTCTGAATATTTTAAACATTGTGCATGTAAAATTTATGCCTAATTTGAATACTTATTAGCTGCCTAATCTTAGAAAAGAGTGTTAGCTTTGTTTTTTTCCTATAAAATCCATCATTGTGTATCAGTTTTCATTTGTATGATTTTTCTTTGTTAATGTTCAATAAGATGT
>NW_007172329.1:0-1894 GCF_000164805.1 Carlito syrichta | reverse complement strand
GTCCACCCTGGCTGAGGCACTCAGCATGAGACCCCAAATCAGAGGACCCAGACAAGCGGAGAAAAACAGACCTGCTTAAACTGCCTTGCCATTCTCCAGGCAGAGACTTCCATTGCCCTGCCCACCTATCAACAAACTTTACCTTATTTCCTAAGGCCAGGTATTGCAGCGTGCGGGGAAGTTTTGGGTCCCTGCTCCCTCCAGCTCTCTCCCCTGGCCCGGCATCCGGCACCGCCGGTGGCACAGGGAGGCTCTGAGCGCCCGCCCCTCAGAGACACCAGTTCCATTACTGGCTGAAGTCCTCTGTAGAGTCCCAGCGCCACTCTTGCCGTTTAGAGCCTGCCCTTTGGAACTTTGGAGCTCTGGAACTCCGGGTCCACCCTGGCTGAGGCACTCAGCATGAGACCCCAAACCAGAGGACCCAGACAAGTGGAGAAAAACAGATCTGCTTAAACTGCCTTGCCATTCTCCAGGTAGAGACTTCCATTGCCCTGCCCACCTATCAACAAACTTTACCTCATTTCCTAAGGCCAGGTATTGCAGCGTGCGGGGAAGTTTTGGGTCCCTGCTCCCTCCAGCTCTCTCCCCGGCCCGGCACCCGGCACCGCAGGTCGCACAGGGAGGCTCTGAGCGCCCGCCCCTCAGAGATACCAGTTCCATTACTGGCTGAATACTCTGTAGGGTCCCAGTGCCACTCTCGTCATTTACAGCCTGCCTTTTGGAACTTTGGAGCTCTGGAACTCCGGGTCCACCCTGGCTGAGGCACTCAGTGTGAGACCCCAAGCCAGAGGACCCAGACAAGCGGAGAAAAACAGATCTGCTTAAACTGTCTTGCCATTCTCCAGGCAGAGACTTCCATTGCCCCGCCCACCTAGCAACAAACTTTACCTCAGCTCCTATGCAACAGTGCGAAACAGGAGACAAAGCCCCACCCCTATGCTGCAACGAAAACATAAGGGAGAGGCTGGAATCGGAGATCACAGAAGTGACTCTAGTCTGATCGCTTATTTTGACCTATGATTTTATCATTGAAACTGTTGGTCTAGATTACGTTTGGTGTTTACCTTCTGACATATACTGTTTCTTGATTTTTTTGGCCCTGTCTCTGTTTAGCTATCAGTATTCTTTAGGGAATCTTTCTTACCTGTCTTTTTTCACTTCTTCCCAGCCCTGTGTCTCTCTCTCACCTGATAGTTGGTATGTATATCTGTTTTCCCTCTTGCACTTCTCCCTTTCGCTTATTTTGACTTATGATTTTATCATTGTAACTGTTAGTTTAGATCACGTCTGTTGTTGACCTTCTGACCTACACTGTCTCTCGATTTTATTGACCTGTGTCTGTGTAGCTATCAGTACTCCTTAGGCAATCTTTCTTACGTGTCTTTCTTCACTTCTTCCCGATCCTGTGACTGTTTTTCACCTGATAGCTGGTATGTATATCTGTTATCCCTCTCGCACTTCTCTCTTTCGCTCATTTTGACTTATGATTTTATCATTGTAACTGTTGGTTTAGATCACGTTTGTTGTTTACCTTCTGACTTACACTGTTTCTCGACTTTATTGCCCTGTCTCTGTGTTGCTTCAGTACTCTTTAGTACTATGTAGCTATCAGTACTCTTTCTTACGTGTCTTTCTTCACCTCTTCCCAGCCCTGTGTCTCATTCTCACCTGATAGATGGTATGTATATCTGTTTTCCCTCTCGCGCTTCTCTCTTTCTAACTCCCTATTGACCCCCCTTCCTCCATTATTTTCCTCTTCTATATGCCCCCTTTTTAAGTCTAGGGGCCAAGACTGCAAACTGCTGAATAGACAGACTGTAAAGCAGAGGGAAAAGGAACAAAACCAGAAGACCCTTATAAGGAAGAACAGGTCATTGTAGAAGAGAAATAAAAG
>NW_007172328.1:0-728 GCF_000164805.1 Carlito syrichta | reverse complement strand
CAAGGCGGCTCCCAGACTGGGAATCAGAAAAGCCATAGAAATGATTTGAAACCCCCTTTTATCTCATGAATTTGTGAATTGGCAATGTCTGGCAGGTCTTCTGCAAAAGAGAATGTGGTTGGAAAAGACCACCCCCTCTTCCCACTTCTCCCATCAAATGTGTGGAGCTGTCAATCTCTCCAGAATGGTCACCTTTGTCTCACTCTCTTTAGCATATCAATTGTTGTGAAAATATATATCTAGTCTCTTAGTAAAAAGCAAAAGTGCAATCTCTCCATTTCCAGAGAGAGATTTGCCCATGCCAGATCTTTCTGGTTTGAAACTTTTGCCTGCTCTTCTTTTCCTCTCTTCTTCTTGCTAATAAACTTTGTTTTTTTAAATTTTGCTGGCCACTCTATAATGCATTTTAGGGTTGAGCCAAATAACCCGCAAGTTTTGCACCATACTCCTCACCCGACATCATTACTATTATCCCCATTTCACAGAGGAAGAACAATGAGGCAGGGCAGGTTAGGCAACTTGACCAGAGTCCCTCAGCAAGTTCATGGTGAAGCCTGGGCTTGAACCCAGTCTCTCCAGATTGAGAAGTTGCTCTTCAGTGCTGCGCTTCAAGGAGAGGACGGATAAGGTGTTTGGCTCAGGGTTGGGAGCTGTTGACGCTTTGTAAATCCTTTCCACTCGCTTGTTTGTCTGCACTGGTGAGGGTACACTGGAGAATAATGATTGTG
>NW_007172327.1:0-822 GCF_000164805.1 Carlito syrichta | reverse complement strand
ATTCTGTGGTCTTTGGATGGAGTGTTCTGTAGGTGTCAATTAAGTCCATTTGGTCCAAAGTTACATTGAGGGTCCGGATCTCCTTGCTGATTTTTTGTCCTGATGATCTGTCTAGGGTTGTGAGTGGGGTATTGAAGTCCCCAGTTATGATAGTGTTAGAGCCAATATCTTTCTTTAGTTTTCCAAGAAGCTGCTTTATGAAAGTTGGCGCACCTATGTTGGGTGCATATATATTTAGAATAGATATTTCTTGTTGATGGATTGAGCCTTTTATCATTATGTAGTGGCCTTCTGTATCTTTCTTGATTTTTAATAGTTTGAAGGGTATTTTGTCTGAAATTAAGATGGCTACTCCTCCTTTCTTTTGTATTCCGTTCGCCTGGAAGTTTGTTTCCCATCCTCTTACTTTGAGTCTGTGGATGTCCTTTCTAGTGAGGTGAGTCTCTTGAAGGCAATAGATTGTTGCCTGATGATATTTTATCCATTTTGCCAATCTATGTCTTTTCAGTGGTGCATTTAGTCCGTTCACATTTAGGCTAATAATTGAAATGCAAGAGTTGATCCCTGTCATAAGGTTCTTACAGAGTTGTTCCTGTTTATTTGTTGTCTTTCTTTGGGTTTTGGAGTTGGTTCATGTGTGTTTTTAATCTTTTGCCTGTACTCTTGTGAAGAATGTTGTTGTTCTTTTTTCTTTTTCTTCTGTGTTCAGTACTTTCTTAAGTGTTTCTTGTAGAGGTGGTCTGGTGGCGGCGTAGGTTCGTAGGGATTGGATGTCTGGAAAAGATTTCAATTCTCCCTCATTTATGAAGCTTAGTTTGGATG
>NW_007172326.1:0-1235 GCF_000164805.1 Carlito syrichta | reverse complement strand
TTCTGTGGTCTTTGGATGGAGTGTTCTGTAGGTATCAATTAAGTCCATTTGGTCCCAAAGTTACATTGAGGGTTCCGGATCTCCTTGCTGATTTTTTGTCCTGATGATCTGTCTAGGGTTGTGAGTGGGGTATTGAAGTCCCCAGTTATGATAGTGTTAGAGCCAATATCTTTCTTTAGTTTTCCAAGAAGCTGCTTTATGAAAGTTGGCGCACCTATGTTGGGTGCATATATATTTAGAATAGATATTTCTTGTTGATGGATTGAGCCTTTTATCATTATGTAGTGGCCTTCTGTATCTTTCTTGATTTTTAATAGTTTGAAGGGTATTTTGTCTGAAATTAAGATGGCTACTCCTCCTTTCTTTTGTATTCCGTTCGCCTGGAAGTTTGTTTCCCATCCTCTTACTTTGAGTCTGTGGATGTCCTTTCTAGTGAGGTGAGTCTCTTGAAGGCAATAGATTGTTGCCTGATGATATTTTATCCATTTTGCCAATCTATGTCTTTTCAGTGGTGCATTTAGTCCGTTCACATTTAGGCTAATAATTGAAATGCAAGAGTTGATCCCTGTCATAAGGTTCTTACAGAGTTGTTCCTGTTTATTTGTTGTCTTTCTTTGGGTTTTGGAGTTGGTTCATGTGTGTTTTTAATCTTTTGCCTGTACTCTTGTGAAGAATGCTGTTGTTCTTTTTTCTTTTTCTTCTGTGTTCAGTACTTTCTTAAGTGTTTCTTGTAGAGGTGGCCTGGTAGCGGCGTAGGTTCGTAGGGATTGGATGTCTGGAAAAGATTTCAATTCTCCCTCATTTATGAAGCTTAGTTTGGCTGGGTAGGTTATTCTTGGTTGAAATTGTTTCTCTTTTAGAACTTTGAAGATAGGGCTCCAGGCTCTCCTGGCCTGAAGGGTTTCTGTTGATAAATCTGCTGCTATTCTAATTGATTTTCCCTGGTAGGTAGTCTGGCCTTTTTCTCTTGCTGCCTTTAGGATTTTTCCTTTCATAGTTACTTTGTTTAGGCGAATTATTATGTGTCTGGGAGTTGGTCTTCTCGTTTGTTGTCTTGCAGGGGTTCTCTGAATCTCTTGTGTTTGAATTTTTTCATCCTTAATGAGATGAGGGAAGTTTTCTTGAATGATTTCATGAAATGTTTGTTCCAGTGTGGCTTCGGTTTCTCTTTCTGCCTCAGGAAGCCCAATTATTCTTAGGTTTGGTCTCTTGAAGTGATCATTCATCTCTGCAGG
>NW_007172325.1:0-687 GCF_000164805.1 Carlito syrichta | reverse complement strand
GAATGAAACGTCATTGTACACGTACCTTAACTGTACCCCACAAAACCATAATAAAAACTACTGATTAATGAAAAAAAAAAAAAAAAAACAATGTTTTCTTCTTAGAAGTCTCTGTTTGATTTTATGCACTGCCATGAGTTCTTGTCCTGTTGCAAATATATGCTGTGCTAGTCCTTCAATAAGTCCAGCACATGCTCCTGCCATGTTGTTCACAGATGCTCTTTCTGCAGGGTTAACAACATCATCTTCACTATCACTATTGTCACAACCACCCTGATTCAGAACTATCTCAGCATTTCACTATTGGGCAATGTACAGACAACCAGAACATTATTAACGATGTTAAAATCGTCAATATCTACTTCTTGTAACTTACTGATAGACTCTGAAGATTTTTTTGTTTTGTTTTGCTTTGTTTTGTTTTGCAAATATAAGGAGGTCAGACTTTTTTTTACCTTGAAATACAAAATTCTTCAAAGTCGCTGTCTTGTGCATCATTGTCATTCAACATAGTCTCAGGCTGAAGTTGTGTTAGCCATCACAACTGTGTCTATTGTCGCTCTTTTCCTAGCATTGCAATAATGTAAGTGGCATCCTTCATTGCTAAACTCTCTTTGAAAACTTTACACACCCACACATTTTTTATACTGAAAGTTTATTTAAATTTATTTTTCATAGCTGTAAGGA
>NW_007172324.1:0-910 GCF_000164805.1 Carlito syrichta | reverse complement strand
CACCTAAGTGCTATTCATAAGGAAGAATGCACAATAAATCTTAAAAACTTAAGAAAATAAGGCCAGGCTCGGTGGCTCAGCCTGTAATCCTGCACCTTTGGGAGGCTGAGGTGAGTGGATTGCCTGAGCCCGCGGGTTCGAGACCTGCCTGGGCAGCGAGACCTCATCTCTACAATAAATCAAAAAATCAGCTGGGTGTAGTAGTGCATGCCTGTAATTCCGGCTACTTGGAAGGCTGAGGCGGAAGGATCGCCGGAGCCCAGCAGGTCAAGGCTGTGGTAGTCGGGAGCGGCCACTGCACTCCAGTCTGGGTGACAGAGTGAGATTCCAACTCAAAAAAAAAATTAAGAAAATAAAACAGTATCGTAATTTAATACACCTTTTTCCATTCTGAAAATTTGTTTACATTTTCTCAATGGACTCTGTATTTTCGGCTTCATAATTTTGATTAAATGTTACTGATGTGCAATCCTTAGAGAAAAGTTTCCCTTATATATCTGAGGGAAATATAAAATCACATTCCCTTCATATTTTAACCCAATTTATATTTTTAGAAGAGTATTTCCATTGTATTCCCTAGTATTTTGTCTACCTAAGACATAATGCTATACTCTGCAACAAAGTATCTGATTACTCTGATACTTTTAATCACCAAGCATTTAAAATCAGGCAGACAGAAAAAAGAAAATTTGGGACACAATATACATTAACCCAAATAACATGGAGATTTACATACTAGTAAGTATTTGGGCTCCTCATTAGTATAAAAATTTAGATAATTGAAAATTCTGGAAAATTGACGATGATCTAAGTTAAAGCAATGTTCAAATCCTTTTAGAAAAACTGTTCAAAGGTCGTTACATAATACTAAAAACATCCAAAAGTTTCTAAACTAAAGAAAGTGCTGAAA
>NW_007172323.1:0-801 GCF_000164805.1 Carlito syrichta | reverse complement strand
CCGGAGCCCAGCAGGTCGAGGCTGCGGTGGCCGGGAGCAGCCACTGCACTCCAGTCTGGGTGACAGAGTAAGACTCCAACTCAAAAAAAAAGACAGCAAAGTTTAAAAATCAGCAAAGTTAAATTATAGTGCTTATAGAAGCACAATTTAGGTGATACATCCATTTTAAAAATAGGCAAAGAGGGATTACAATAAAGTCACAACAGGGGCTACATTGGAGGTAGAGGAGGGGATGTGATCAGGATGAGGTCCTTGGACATGTCTTCTGGGATGGGTAACAAACATCTATCTCAACATAAGCTGCAGTTGCAATTTTGTAAGTCTACCTAATTCATTAAACCACACATACCCTTTGTGTGGTTTTATCTGTTTCACAATAAAAAGATTTTAAACTACATTTAATAAATATTGAGTGTAAAGAATATCTGAAACTCTAAAAAATATTAAACAAAGATGCATGTGAGTAGGTATAACTGGTACTTAGACTCATTGTAAAACTGTTTGAAATGCTTTTCTAACTACTTTCACTGCAGGTAATTTTCCTTTCTACATTTTCCTGTCAGAGAAACTGGTTGGTTATATAGATTTTTTTCATCTAAAAGACATATTAATTTTACTAGGAGGCTAAACCATAACGATTTTGCTTCTCCCAGTCTGTTTCTTCCCTGACATTCCAAATTACAGATCTATCATTTTTGACAGTTTTTTTTGTGTGTGTGCCTGCCTGCCTTACTATTTCCCCCTGGTCATTTACAGGTCTTTTAGGGTTACTTTTTCTAATTCAGAACATTATAAGTGTTG
>NW_007172322.1:0-866 GCF_000164805.1 Carlito syrichta | reverse complement strand
GGGATGTGATCAGGATGAGGTCCTGGGACATGTCTTCTGGGATGGGTAACAAACATCTATCTCAACATAAGCTGCAGTTGCAATTTTGTAAGTCTACCTAATTCATTAAACCACACATACCCTTTGTGTGGTTTTATCTGTTTCACAATAAAAAGATTTTAAACCACATTTAATAAATATTGAGTGTAAAGAATATCTGAAACTCTAAAAAATATTAAACAAAGATGCATGTGAGTAGGTATAACTGGTACTTAGACTCATTGTAAAACTGTTTGGAATGCTTTTCTAACTACTTTCACTGCAGGTAATTTTCCTTTCTACATTTTCCTGTCAGAGAAACTGGTTGGTTATATAGATTTTTTTCATCTAAAAGACATATTGATTTTACTAGGAGGCTAAACCATAACGATTTTGCTTCTCCCAGTCTGTTTCTTCCCTGACATTCCAAATTACAGATCTATCATTTTTGACAGTTTTTTTTTGTGTGTGTGCCTGCCTGCCTTACTATTTCCCCCTGGTCATTTACAGGTCTTTTAGGGTTACTTTTTCTAATTCAGAACATCATAAGTGTTGTGCTACATACTATGGAATGAGATGAGGTT
Source organism: Carlito syrichta (assembly GCF_000164805.1). Classification (NCBI taxonomy): domain Eukaryota; kingdom Metazoa; phylum Chordata; class Mammalia; order Primates; family Tarsiidae; genus Carlito; species Carlito syrichta. The sequence continues at coordinate 264 of NW_007172322.1, read as the reverse complement.
TTAAGAAAGCAGCCATGTTCTCATAGGAAAAGCATACTTTTTGAATAAGAGGTGATAAGAAAGTAAAGGAAAGATTTCTTCCATGTGCTTAAAGTGACAGAAAAAAAGTTTCAAAAGTCAGTTGTCTAGCCATGAAATCATTTATCTGACTGCACAAGAAGACATCCAGGGCAAACCTGAACAGAAATAATGTATATGTAGATCTGTTTCAGACTCTACCTAGCACAGGCCCTTCTTAATTGGACCCCAAGTTGGAATTTACAA
>NW_007172321.1:0-813 GCF_000164805.1 Carlito syrichta | reverse complement strand
ATCACTTCTTGATTTGCACTACAAGAAACCAGGTGCCATGAAATGAAAATGTAACATGCACTTCTGTCTGCCAAAGTGTGTGCATTATATGTTCTGCTTTGGAATAAAATGGGATGCCAAGTAAATTGCACCGTGGGTATTACTAAGGATACACTGTGTCAAAACATCTGTAGGTGAGGCCTCCATATATATCTATAGTAATAAACCCTTCAGGTGATCATTTTTTATCCTGAAGTTAGGAATAACTCATTTATAAAATTGCACTTACTTTAAAATTATAGATAGATAAACATATTTCATAGAAACCTGCAGTCTTTCTGATCTGAATAAAAGAAAGCTCTATATTCAGACTAACAGACTGACTTTTCAGTTAAAAAGAACTAAAACTGCAGATTTAGTAGTAACCATCCTAAAGTTTGAGAGCCTATAGGGGCTACAAGTCTCTCTGAAGAAGCAGAATAATTTAGTCTCCTGAACACTGAGTATCACAAAACCATTCTTGCCTATCTTGATACCCTCTCAAGTGGACTTGAAGTTGAGCCATCCCCAAGTAAGATTTCCTGACCCCTGTCTCTTTTATTAAGGTGAGATGAGATACCTGAGTCCTGAAAAACCACATGACGTGAATAGACAGTGGATCCCCAAACTTGTTTGTAATTATAAATGGGCTTATTCATCTTTTAAAATTCATATTTCATTTAAAAACACCTCAGTTAGTTTGTTGTTATCTTTAAATTTTGATCCCAGATGGAATGATCAGCATCTCCTTTGTGCATTCAGCATAACCTCTATTCTTAACGAGTAAATGCTCCC
>NW_007172320.1:0-2168 GCF_000164805.1 Carlito syrichta | reverse complement strand
AAATGGGATGCCAAGTAAATTGCACCGTGGGTATTACTAAGGATACACTGTGTCAAAACATCTGTAGGTGAGGCCTTCATATATATCTATAGTAATAAACCCTTCAGGTGATCATTTTTTATCCTGAAGTTAGGAATAACTCATTTATAAAATTGCACTTACTTTAAAATTATAGATAGATAAACATATTTCATAGAAACCTGCAGTCTTTCTGATCTGAATAAAAGAAAGCTCTATATTCAGACTGACAGACTGACTTTTCAGTTAAAAAGAACTAAAACTGCAGATTTAGTAGTAACCATCCTAAAGTTTGAGAGCCTATAGGGGCTACAAGTCTCTCTGAAGAAGCAGAATAATTTAGTCTCCTGAACACTGAGTATCACAAAACCATTCTTGCCTATCTTGATACCCTCTCAAGTGGACTTGAAGTTGAGCCATCCCCAAGTAAGATTTCCTGACCCCTGTCTCTTTTATTAAGGTGAGATGAGATACCTGAGTCCTGAAAAACCACATGAAGTGAATAGACAGTGGATCCCCAAACTTGTTTGTAATTATAAATGGGCTTATTCATCTTTTAAAATTCATATTTCATTTAAAAACACCTCAGTTAGTTTGTTGTTATCTTTAAATTTTGATCCCAGATGGAATGATCAGCAATCTCCTTTGTGCATTCAGCATAACCTCTATTCTTAACGAGTAAAATGCTCCCACTAAATAACACTCACTCCATACACATCTTTTACAACAGCTGTAACAGTGCATGCTTCTTTGTTTAGTACAACTGTCCATCAACTGTATTATAAACCTCTTTTTAAAAGATAATGACTTATTCTTCTTTCTATCTAGTGCCTAAGTAAAAATGTGTAAAGAATGAATGATTTACCCAATTCTTTATATTTATTTCACTACAAATATGCAAAGACTGTATACACAAACAACAATTTAAAGGTCTACGGTTCAGAGTTGTATTTTGTCACTTAATATATTGCTACATCGAGGTCAGTGTTTAGCATGTCCATCAGTGTTGCCTCCTCACCAAGTCGGTAATCAGAAATTATAATTTTGTAAATGGCACATCTCAAACTTAGCCTGGAAAGTGTGAACCATGTTGAATGGTACCTGAAGAAGAAATAACTGCTTAAAAACTATATATTATTTCAGTTTAGCAAGAGATTGACACAAAAATTAAAGAAATAGCATTCCTTGGCTTTTTTAAAAGTCTATAAATCAATCTTTTACATACATGCAAAGCAAATATGACCTATTGGAGATGCCAGAATATCCTGATTGCAGATACTTTAGTCTAAAAATGTAGTTGTTAAAAGTGATTCAAATATGATGCCATTTTTTTTAGCAGTGCTGTGATTCTATAAACATCATAGCTTCTTTGGAGGATGAGTTTGTGTTCTCTGTATGGTAGTAGATAAAAGGAACTATGAGTATGCATGATTACTCCTTGTTTTCAGGCACTTTCAAAGTCACCGGTTGAAGATAGGAAACCAAGAGTTACAGACAAGACATAGAGCAATGCTCTTCATTTCCAGGTAGACAGAGAGACTGTCAAAACAGATCCAGCATGGCAAAGTTCCCCCAGGCCTGGACTGCTGGTATCCTACATGTGATTTCATCAGATGAGCATGATTTCATGGGTTTGAGCTCTGACAGCTGGGATATGGCAGTACTGTGGCAGAGTAAAATTCCTCTTAAAAGCAGATCATACTTCCTTATTTAAATCATCTTGAGAAAAGACTGCTCCTCAGAAAGGAGAGGAGAGTAGGAGAGGAAGGATTTGGACTAGCAGAAAAACAGGTGTTCAGCCTCTGTTTGGCTCAAATGCTCCAAGCATTTCAAGCCTGCTGTTGGGGGGAATCAGTCTGGACCCTGCCAGATGGAGCAGTATTTTAAGTCAGTACAGTAGTTCTTCATAAATATCAACTCACTTCTCTTAATGAGTAAAATGTTTTTAATCAACACTCTCGCAACAGTGTGTACTTTGCTTCTAAGCTTTCTTGACAACTTAATTTTTTTGTTGTGTTTTGTTTTTTTTGAGTTGGAGTCTCACTCTGTCACCCAGACTGGGAGTGCAGTAGCCACTCCCAGCCACCACAGCCTTGACCTGCTGGCTCCGGCGATCCTTCCACCTCAGCCTTCCAAGTAGCTGGAACTAA
>NW_007172319.1:0-750 GCF_000164805.1 Carlito syrichta | reverse complement strand
CTGCGTTGTATTCCATCGTGTATATATACCACATTTTTTTAATTCAGTCCTCTTTTGATGGGCAGCATGGTTGTTTCCAGGTTCTTGCTATTGTGAACAACGCTGCGATAAACATACGTGTGCAGGAATCTTTTTTATAGAGTGATTTGTATTCTTCAGGGTATATTCCCAGTAGGGGGATTGCAGGGTCATATGGAAGGTCAATTTTTAGAGCTTTTAGGAATCGCCACACTGCTTTCCACAGAGGTTGCACTAGTTTACACTCCCACCAACAGTGTAGAAGTGTTCCCTTTTCACCACACCCTCTCCAGCAGCTGTTATTTTTTGAGTTGTTGATAATTGCCATTCTGACTGGAGTTAGGTGGTATCTCAGTGTGGTTTTGATTTGCATCTCCCTGATGATTAGTGAGGTTGAGCATTTCTTCATGTGTTTGGTTGCTCGAATGTCTTCTTTTGTGAAGTGTCTGTTCATGTCTTTTGCCCATTTTATAATGGGGTTGTTTGTTTTCTTCTTTTCAGTACATTTCAGTTCCTTGTAGATCCAGGATGTTAAGCCTTTGTCAGACCTAGAGTTGGCAAATACTTTTTCCCAGTCTGTAGGCTGTCTCCCTGCTCTCTTGATGGTTTCTTTGGCTTTGCAGAAGCTTGTCAGTTTAATAAGGTCCCATTTGTCTATCTTCTCTCTTAAGTCCCGTGGGTTTCGGGTTTTGTACAGGAATTGGATGCCAGTTCCGATTCCATGAGAGTATT
>NW_007172318.1:0-839 GCF_000164805.1 Carlito syrichta | reverse complement strand
TCATGGCCACCCCAGTGTGACATACTGGGCTCAGGTGATCCTTCCACTTCACCTTCCAAGTAGCCAGAACTACAGGTGCATGCTGCCACGCTCAGCTAAGTTTTTGATTTATTGTATAGATGACGTCTTGCCAAGTTGCCCAAGCTGTTCTCGAACCCGTGGGCTCAGGCAATCCCCTCACCTCGGCCTCCCAAATTGCTGTGATGACAGGTTTGAGCCACCGTGCCCGGCTGGATATCACTTCTATCCAGTGATATGGTGCTGCTCATCTATGTCTTATTAATTTTCCACCTGCTGGATTTGTCCACTTATGATAGAAAAATGTTAAGTTCTCTGGCTACAATAGTGGTTCATCTGTTTCTCCCTGAAGTTCTTCTTGCAGTTTCTCCTTGCAGCATATGTTTGACACTTGTTAGGTGCATACCCATTAAGGATTTTTGTCTTGTGGGAGCACTGACCCCTTTATTATTGTGAAATATTCCTCTTTGTCCCTGATAACTTCACTTGCTCTGAAGTCTACTCTGTCTGAAATTAATATAGCTACTCACTCTTTCTTTCTTTTGATTAGTGTTAGTATGCTATATTGTCCTTCACCTCTTTCTTTTAATCTATGTGTATCTTAATACTTAATAAAATTTATTGAACACATAGTAGGTAACATTGTTTTTTTATCTTCACTTAGACAATGTTTGTCTTTGTTATACTTAGATCATCAATATTTAAAATGATTATTAATATAGTTGGATCAACATTTACAATATTTTTAGTGTTTCCTATTTTCTACCCTTGTTCTTGGTCCGTCTTCTAATGTTCCATTATTCTTCTGCCTTCTGTGGTGT
>NW_007172317.1:0-878 GCF_000164805.1 Carlito syrichta | reverse complement strand
TTCACTGTCATAAGAGATAAGATAGATAAGTGGGACCTCATCAAACTGACAAGCTTCTGCAAAGTCAAAGAAACCATTGAGAAAGCAGAGAGACAGCCCACAGATTGGGTAAACATATTTGCCAACTGTATATCTGACAAAGGTCTAACATCTAGGATCTAAAAGGAACACAAACGTGCTGAAAAGAACAAAATAAACAACCCCATTACAAAGTGGACAAAATATATAAATAGACACTTCTAAAAAAAAAGACATATGAGCAAGCAAGAGATATATGGTAAAATATTCAGACTCACTAGTCATCAAAGAAATGCAAATTAAAACCACACTGAGATACTACCTAACTCCAGTCAGGATGGCCATCATTGATAACTCAAAAAAACACAACAGATGCTAAAGAGGATGCAGGGAAAAGGGAATATGTCTACACTGTTGGTGGGAGTGTAAACTAGTACAACCCTCTGTGGAAAACAGTTTTGTGATTCCTAAAATATCTAAAAATTAACCTCCCATATGACCCTGCAATCCCACTACTGGGAGTATATCTGGAGGAACTTAAATCACTTTATGAAAAAATATCTGCACACATATGTTTATTGCAGCATTATTCACAATAACAAAAACATGGGACCAACCAACCATGCTGCCCATGGAAAGAGGACTGGATAAAAAAATGTGGTGCATTTACAAGATGGAATATTATTCATCCATAAAGAAGGAGTAAATTATGAACCTCTCAGCAGCATGGATGGACTTAGTCTGTAATACTGAGTCATCTCTCATCGAAATAAAAACCAAATATCACATGTTCTCACTCATAAGGAGGCCTTGAACAACAATCATAATATTATAAAAAATAGATTGGCACTAGTAGGAAA
>NW_007172316.1:0-1455 GCF_000164805.1 Carlito syrichta | reverse complement strand
ACCCCATTACAAAGTGGACAAAATATATAAATAGACACTTCTAAAAAAAAAGACATATGAGCAAGCAAGAGATATATGGTAAAATATTCAGACTCACTAGTCATCAAAGAAATGCAAATTAAAACCACACTGAGATACTACCTAACTCCAGTCAGGATGGCCATCATTGATAACTCAAAAAAACACAACAGATGCTAAAGAGGATGCAGGGAAAAGGGAATATGTCTACACTGTTGGTGGGAGTGTAAACTAGTACAACCCTCTGTGGAAAACAGTTTTGTGATTCCTAAAATATCTAAAAATTAACCTCCCATATGACCCTGCAATCCCACTACTGGGAGTATATCTGGAGGAACTTAAATCACTTTATGAAAAAATATCTGCACACATATGTTTATTGCAGCATTATTCACAATAACAAAAACATGGGACCAACCAACCATGCTGCCCATGGAAAGAGGACTGGATAAAAAAATGTGGTGCATTTACAAGATGGAATATTATTCATCCATAAAGAAGGAGTAAATTATGAACCTCTCAGCAGCATGGATGGACTTAGTCTGTAATACTGAATCATCTCTCATAGAAATAAAAACCAAATATCACATGTTCTCACTCATAAGGAGGCCTTGAACAACAATCATAATATTATAAAAAATAGATTGGCACTAGTAGAAACACCAGGGGAGGAGGGTGGGCAGGATTACAGCAGTGGGAAACTGCCAGAGAAAGGGGGTCACACCTCATCAAGAGTACTTATATGAGCATTTGTATAACTAACCGTGAATTGTACCTCACATATTCAAAATAAAAAATAAAATCTATACAAGTGGACACACAATTTAAAGCCATGATATCCAAGCGCCAACTGTTAGCCACAATGTAAGGAAAGAAGAAAATTTAAAATGATCAGAGCAGGGATAAATAGAAGACCAGGAAAACAAATAGAAAGGGTCAAAAAACGAAGAGATGGATTTTTGTTTGAAAAGCTAAACAAGCCGGGCTTAGTGGCTCAGCCTGTAATCCCGCGCCTTTGGGAGGCTGAGGTGAGTGGATTGCCTGAGCCCGTGGGTCTGAGACCCGCCTGGGCAGTGAGACCTCATCTCTACAGTAAATCAAAAAATCAGCTGGGCGTGGTGGGGCATGCTTGTAATTCCGGCTACTTGGAAGGTTGAGGCGGAAGGATCACCGGAGCCCAGCAGGTCGAGGCTGCGGTGGCCGGGAGCAGTCACTGCACTCCAGTCTGGGCAAAAGAGTGAGACTCCAACTCAAAAAAATAAAAATAAAAATAAAAATAAAAGCTAAACAAAATTGGCAAACTTCTAGCAGACTAAGAAAAAAGACAAATTAGAAAGAGACAACTGCAATAAAAGGAGAAATAAAAAAGTAAACATTACAACTAATAACAAAGAAATACAAAAAAATACTACTAGGAACAATTATATGTCAACAAAT
>NW_007172315.1:0-1397 GCF_000164805.1 Carlito syrichta | reverse complement strand
GTGGGAACTGCCAGAGAAAGGGGGTCACACCTCATCAAGAGTACCTTATATGAGCATTTGTATAACTAACCCTGAATTGTACCTCACATATTCAAAATAAAAAATAAAATCTATACAAGTGGACACACAATTTAAAGCCATGATATCCAAGCGCCAACTGTTAGCCACAATGTAAGGAAAGAAGAAAATTTAAAATGATCAGAGCAGGGATAAATAGAAGACCAGGAAAACAAATAGAAAGGGTCAAAAAACGAAGAGATGGATTTTTGTTTGAAAAGCTAAACAAGCCGGGCTTGGTGGCTCAGCCTGTAATCCCGCGCCTTTGGGAGGCTGAGGTGAGTGGATTGCCTGAGCCCGTGGGTCTGAGACCCGCCTGGGCAGTGAGACCTCATCTCTACAGTAAATCAAAAAATCAGCTGGGCGTGGTGGGGCATGCTTGTAATTCCGGCTACTTGGAAGGTTGAGGCGGAAGGATCACCGGAGCCCAGCAGGTCGAGGCTGCGGTGGCCGGGAGCAGTCACTGCACTCCAGTCTGGGCAAAAGAGTGAGACTCCAACTCAAAAAAATAAAAATAAAAATAAAAATAAAAGCTAAACAAAATTGGCAAACTTCTAGCAGACTAAGAAAAAAGAGAAATTAGAAAGAGACAACTGCAATAAAAGGAGAAATAAAAAAGTAAACATTACAACTAATAACAAAGAAATACAAAAAAATACTACTAGGAACAATTATATGTCAACAAATTGGATAACCTAGACAAATGATTTATTGCGCAAAAGCTATAACCTATCAAGACTGAATCATAAATAATTTGAAAGTTTGAACAGAAAAATAGTAAGAAGATTAAATGAATCATTAAATGTCTCCCGTGGGGGAAAAAAATCCAGGGCAAAATAGATTTGTGGCTGAACACCAAATATTTAAAGAAAAATGAATCAAATTCTTCTTAAATTCTTCTAAAAATATGAGTGGAAATGCCCTCCCCCACAAAATGGAATTATCTTTTGGCAGATGGGCCCCTTACAGTACAGGCTTTGCCCACTAGGTAAGTGTTCTGGAAACCCATCGGTGTACAAGTTAGTAATGTTTTGTGAGAAAATTTGATGAAGAAACTTACCATATTGTGACAAATAGGTGGCTGCTTCTCTACCACGACAATGTACCTGCTCACATCATGCTAAGTGTTCAGCAATTTTTGACCAAAAACATCACGACCCCATGTTCCACCCTTCCTATTCACCCAATCTCACTCCCAGTGACTATTTTTTGTTAGTTTGTTTCCCTGGATGAAAGTCCTCAAAGGGAAACGTTTTGCCCATGTGAAAGAGGGCAAAATGGCAAAAAACACTAAAAGTCATTATATTGACAGTTCAAAAACTGTTTTGAGCTGTAGAAAA
>NW_007172314.1:0-1018 GCF_000164805.1 Carlito syrichta | reverse complement strand
TGTTTTTGAAACTCGTGGATGAAGATTTGTATGGTTTTGAGAACGTAGCTCTGAAACTATGATGTCATAACTATTATAGTCCATCTCTTTTCTTTACATAGGGGATGATTTCTCTCAAATGTATTCCTAAGATTGCAGTTTCTATACTGTAGGCTGTTAGCACATGAACAGCTAACCCCACAGTGTTTCACAATTGTAAAGCCTAACTCACACTTCTAACAGTATAAACATACGCAATGCCTCTTTCTTCATGATTTTTCCAACATTATTCATGTTTCATTTTTCAAAGTTTTTAAAAATTTTATTTTGTGGTTTGATTGTTAGAGTCAGAGTCTAACTCTGTCGCACAGAGTAGACGGTCACAGACACTGCGGCCTCCAACTCCTGGGCTCGGGCGACTCTTCCAGCTCAGCCTTCCAAGTGTCTGGAACTTTGTTGAGCTCAGGGAGAAACAAACTGAAGGTGGATCACAGGGAGGAGAGTTTGATGGCACCTTTTTTTCCAAGTTGATGGGCGGGTGTCAGGCAGGCCTGTTAGCGTCCTCTTGAGTCACAGCGCCATCGTGAGGAAATAGTTTCATCGATGAGTCGGACAGACCTTTGCCTGCCCTAGCCTTTGAGGAAGCAAGGGTTGAACAGAACTGGCAGGACCCAGAGCAAGATGCAGAAATCTGGGGAATTTCTGAGGACTGAGGGATCGAGACCGAGTCAGCAGCTTCCAAGAGGTCTCCGCACAGACAGGAGGGGGAAAGGGTTTCAGTTGACTCAGAGTTTGAGTAGTTCTAGAGCATACCATTTGCAGTCAAGATCAGGCCTTGTGGTATTTACCATAGAAACAGGGTACGAGGAGTTGTAGGCATCTTGTTTCTTCTTTTGTGTGAATTCTCACTCTTGTCGCCCAGGCTAGAGTGCAGTGAGGTGCTCATGGGCATCGCAGACTCCAACTGGTGGACTCAGGCTATGCCCCCGACTCACCCTTCCCTTGTAGCTGGAAAGGTATTTGAGATGCACGCCACCGT
>NW_007172313.1:0-762 GCF_000164805.1 Carlito syrichta | reverse complement strand
CCTGGAGAACTGGCCATATACATGACCTGGCTCTATCCTCTTCCTGATGCCTTTACTCCTGGCTTGGCCGCCCTCTCTCCCAGCTAGGTTCTAGTAGTCTGAATTCAGTTTTCCATCTAAGACTGAAAAGTCTTTTGGCTAAAGCCAAGTCGCTCATAAGCTGATTCTAAAGCATCAGAAAACAGTCTTCTTTATCCTCCGACAGCATACTCATAACTGGGACCTGTGATTGGTCAAGTTTTTCTTCCACAGCCACTGGATGCTAGAGCCCAGCATCTTAACATTAGAAGCAAAGGCACAATGGGCAATCTACTCTTTGTTTCTGCCCTGTCCTCTCTTCTACTCCCCTGAATGGCTGCAGACTTGATTTTATGAGAATATACCTTGTCATGTGTTCCCTTTTCTTCAATTCACTACTATCTTTTCTCTGTTGAACCAACATTGAGCTGGGTGCTATGAGGCAACACAGTCCCACTGACTGGTTGAGTTCCTCTGAATAACAACATGAGGAAGCTTTCCACAGGAGCAAGGAGGATTTGTTAAGGCTACTAAATGTTACAAAGGACGGTTGGAGATGCGCTCCCGGTGCCAACACCAAGAGAAAAGGCAAGGAATGAAATCGCCATTAACAAGGGATCCTGATGAAAGAGATGCTGAAATGGTAACCCTTAAGTCGATCCACATCCTCCTAGCCAAGTCATGGCCCACTGCATAGGACAGTGGGTATGTGACTTCTACCTTTGAGCCTCTCTCTTCCACACG
>NW_007172312.1:0-743 GCF_000164805.1 Carlito syrichta | reverse complement strand
CCTGTGTGTGTGACACCTCCCGCTTTTGCGTTCCCTATAAAAAGATAGCCTTGGTGAAGGACAATTTACCTGAGAACTTTGGTCTGTCTCCCAGGCTGTGCCTAGAAATGAGCACTCTATGGCAGGTACAGAGAACTGGGCTCCCGGTGTGACCTGGGGGTGGCAGCTTGTTCAGCTGCAAGAAGCCTCATAGTGAGGAGAGATTTGGCTGTCACCTCCTCTGACACTGTCGACTAGACTGATAGTCATCCGATGCACAATTAAGGGGCCTTGCTCCTGGTTGTGAAGCAAATCCACGACATTTTCTGATGTATGTGTATGTCCTCCACAAGTGTCAACTTTGGGTGGGAGCACTGGTCACACCAACCCTCGTTTGCAGGGCTCCAAGCGATTGGACCACAGCACACTCTGCACCCAGCTCCCCCAGGCCCAGGTCAACAGAGAGTCTGCAGCCTCAAATCCAGATGGCAGAGGGTCAAGACTCTGGTTGCCTTTCTGGATTCTGAATCTTGACATATCGACTCCGAGAAAGTAAATGGGAAAGGCAGTCACTCAAGAGCTCCAGGCAAAGATTCCACTAACACCATTGCAAAAGGGAGGTTTCTTACCTCAAGCACACTTTAATGTGATTCTTTCTTTCATTTTAAAGAGCAGCCAACAGGTACGTGAAATAATGCTCAGCCTCACTAAGCATCAGAGAAGGCAAATCAAACCACACTGAGATATCACCTTATGCCAGTAAG
>NW_007172311.1:0-877 GCF_000164805.1 Carlito syrichta | reverse complement strand
TGAGCACTCCATGGCAGGTACAGAGAACTGGGCTCCCGGTGTGACCTGGGTGTGGCAGCTTGTTCAGCTGGAAGAGGCCTCATAGTGAGGAGAGATTTGGCTGTCACCTCCTCTGACACTGTCGACTAGACTGATAGTCATCCGATGCACAATTAAGGGGCCTTGCTCCTGGTTGTGAAGCAAATCCACGACATTTTCTGATGTATGTGTATGTCCTCCACAAGTGCCAACTTTGGGTGGGAGCACTGGTCACACCAACCCTCGTTTGCAGGGCTCCAAGCGGTTGGACCACAGCACACTCTGCACCCCTCTCCCCCGGGCCCAGGTCAACAGAGAGTCTGCAGCCTCAAATCCAGATGGCAGAGGGTCAAGACTCTGGTTGCCTTTCTGGATTCTGAATCTTGACATATCGAATCTGAGAAAGTAAATGGGAAAGGCAGTTACTCAAGAGTTCCAGGCAAAGATTCCACTAACACCATTGAAAAAGGGAGGTTTCTTACCTCAAGCACGCTTTAATGTGATTCTTTCTTTCATTTTAAAGAGCAGTCAACAGGTACATGAAATAATGCTCAGCCTCACTAATCATCAGAGAAATGCAAATCAAAACCACACTGAGATATCACCTTATGCCAGTAAGAATGGCCATCAAAAATAAATCAAAAAATAATAGGTTCTGGTGCAGGTGCGGAGAAAAGGGGATGCTTCTATGCTGCTAGTGGGAGTACAAGCTAGTTTAGCCTCTATGGAAAATAGCGTGTCAATATCTAAAAGAATGAAAAATTGGCCTTCCATATGATCCAGCAATACCCCTCCTGGGAATTTATCTGGAGAAACAAAAATTGGCCAGCAAAAAGACACCTGCACACGCATGTTTACG
>NW_007172310.1:0-833 GCF_000164805.1 Carlito syrichta | reverse complement strand
AGAGTATCATAATTTAATACACCTATTTCCTTTCTAAAAATTTGTTTATGACTTCTTGGTGCACTCTGTATGTTCTGCTAGTTAATTTTTTATTAAATTTTAAGAAATGCAATCCTTAGAGAAAAAATTTCCCTACATATTTGAAGGAAATACAAAATCACATTCCCCTTATATTTTAAACCAATTTATATTTTTCAAAGTGTATTTCCATTAAATCATTAGTATTTTCTCTACCTGAGACATAATGCTGTAGTCTGCAACAAAGTCTCAGATTAATCTGATACCTTTAATCACCAAGCATTTAAAATCAGGCACACACAAAAAAGACAATTTGGGGCCCAATATTTACATAAATAACATGGAGACTTACAAAGAAGTAATTATTTGGGCTCCTCATTTGTATAAAAATTTAGATAATTGGAAATTCTGGAAAATTATCTTTGAACCTACCTAAAGCTATGTTTAAATCCTGAGAGAAATACTGCTCAAAGGCTGTTAAATAATACTAAAAGCATCCAAAACTTTTAAATCTAAAGAAGGCGCTAAAATATTATTTGAATGGGCCATAACCAAGCTACAACAGGACACTTTGATCATAATAATAACAGATTATCTCGTGGGCAAACCCCTCACGTCCCCTCCCACTGTGGGAGCTATTCTCTCATCTCAATAAATCCTGCTTATAAAGAGAAGTCTGCCTTATTCAGTGGATTCTTGAATGGCCGCTTATCCCTGAAAAAGTTTTTGGATAGGTGTGAACACCTTGTTTCCCTCACTTCTTGGGAATGAAACCACCATGTCTACCGCATTTGGCAGAGCAGTGTACCAAGTCC
>NW_007172309.1:0-739 GCF_000164805.1 Carlito syrichta | reverse complement strand
CATTAGTATTTTCTCTACCTGAGACATAATGCTGTAGTCTGCAACAAAGTCTCAGATTAATCTGATACCTTTAATCACCAAGCATTTAAAATCAGGCACACACAAAAAAGACAATTTGGGGCCCAATATTTACATAAATAACATGGAGACTTACAAAGAAGTAATTATTTGGGCTCCTCATTTGTATAAAAATTTAGATAATTGGAAATTCTGGAAAATTATCTTTGAACCTACCTAAAGCTATATTTAAATCCTGAGAGAAATACTGCTCAAAGGCTGTTAAATAATACTAAAAGCATCCAAAACTTTTAAATCTAAAGAAGGCGCTAAAATATTATTTGAATGGGCCATAACCAAGCTACAACAGGACACTTTGATCATAATAATAACAGATTATCTCGTGGGCAAACCCCTCACGTCCCCTCCCACTGTGGGAGCTATTCTCCCATCTCAATAAATCCTGCTTATAAAGAGAAGTCTGCCTTATTCAGTGGATTCTTGAATGGCCGCTTATCCCTGAAAAAGTTTTTGGATAGGTGTGAACACCTTGTTTCCCTCACTTCTTGGGAATGAAACCACCATGTCTACCGCATTTGGCAGAGCAGTGTACCAAGTCCTTGATACCTAAGGATTGCTCAGTAGTCATGGTCCCTCCCATTATGATGTCTAAGTTCTGAGGCTGATGTCACAAATGGCAACAGGACCTGCTTGTTTCTCTGACATGTTTACATCTTTTAAT
>NW_007172308.1:0-747 GCF_000164805.1 Carlito syrichta | reverse complement strand
CCAAGCATTTAAAATCAGGCACACACAAAAAAGACAATTTGGGGCCCAATATTTACATAAATAACATGGAGACTTACAAAGAAGTAATTATTTGGGCTCCTCATTTGTATAAAAATTTAGATAATTGGAAATTCTGGAAAATTATCTTTGAACCTACCTAAAGCTATGTTTAAATCCTGAGAGAAATACTGCTCAAAGGCTGTTAAATAATACTAAAAGCATCCGAAACTTTTAAATCTAAAGAAGGCGCTAAAATATTATTTGAATGGGCCATAACCAAGCTACAACAGAACACTTTGACCATAATAATAACAGATTACCTCGTGGGCAAACCCCTCACGTCCCCTCCCACTGTGGGAGCTATTCTCTCATCTCAATAAATCCTGCTTATAAAGAGAAGTCTGTCTTATTCAGTGGATTCTTGAATGGCCGCTTATCCCTGAAAAAGTTTTTGGATAGGTGTGAACACCTTGTTTCCCTCACTTCTTGGGAATGAAACCACCATGTCTACCGCATTTGGCAGAGCAGTGTACCAAGTCCTTGATACCTAAGGATTGCTCAGTAGTCATGGTCCCTCCCATTATGATGTCTAAGTTCTGAGGCTGATGTCACAAATGGCAATAGGACCTGCTTGCTTCCCTGACATGTTTACATCTTTTAATTGAAAAGATTAATGGTTATTTCAATGTATCTACAGATACATTGAAATAACTATTAAGGTAACATCACTGTCTCAGAACTGGAAAT
>NW_007172307.1:0-823 GCF_000164805.1 Carlito syrichta | reverse complement strand
AAGGTAACATCACTGTCTCAGAACTGGAAATTACAGTAAAGCATTCATATGAAACCCTAAACAATCATGAATAGCCAAAAGAATCCTTATCAAAAGAAACAATGCAGGAGCTATCGCTGTTCCAGACCTTAAATTTACTATAAGTTTACAGTAATCAAACAGCCTGGTATTGGTACAAAAATAGGTCTATAGGCCAATGGATCAGGAAAGAGTGAAATCCTCAAATTCTCAACCAACTCATATTTGAAAAAACCTCCAAGACACACTGGGGAATATAGAACTCATTCAGAAAATGATGCTGGGAAAAGTCTGACCTCATGCACAAGAGTGAAACCGGACCCCTATCACCATAAACATTAACTCTAAATGGATCAAAGACCTAAACGTAAAATACCAAAATATTAATAATCTTAGAAAACTGAGGAGGCACCTTTATGGAAACTGGAACCGGCTACTAATTCCTCTTCAGAAACCTAAATACCCATACCTTAAGAAGTAAGGTAGACAAGTGGCATGATATCAAATTAATACACTTCTGCAAAACAAAGGAAACCATCAAAAGAGCAGGGAGACTGGCCAAAGAATGGGAAAATCTAATCTCCCACTCTATATTTGAAAAAGACATAACATCTAGGATCTACAAGAAACTCAAACACTCGAAAAAAAACAGACAAACAGTCCCTTTTAAATGTGGTCAAAATCATGATTGGGCCCTTTTCATAATAAGAGGTATGGGAAAACAGCAGACACATGTAAATGTGCTCATCCTCACTCATCATCAAAGGAATGAAAATGAAAACCACATGAAAATGCCACATATTCC
>NW_007172306.1:0-973 GCF_000164805.1 Carlito syrichta | reverse complement strand
AATTACAGTAAAGCATTCATATGAAACCCTAAACAATCATGAATAGCCAAAAGAATCCTTATCAAAAGAAACAATGCAGGAGCTATCGCTGTTCCAGACCTTAAATTTACTATAAGTTTACAGTAATCAAACAGCCTGGTATTGGTACAAAAATAGGTCTATAGGCCAATGGATCAAGAAAGAGTGAAATCCTCAAATTCTCAACCAACTCATATTTGAAAAAACCTCCAAGACACACTGGGGAATATAGAACTCATTCAGAAAATGATGCTGGGAAAAGTCTGACCTCATGCACAAGAGTGAAACCGGACCCCTATCACCATAAACATTAACTCTAAATGGATCAAAGACCTAAACGTAAAATACCAAAATATTAATAATCTTAGAAAACTGAGGAGGCACCTTTATGGAAACTGGAACCGGCTACTAATTCCTCTTCAGAAACCTAAATACCCATACCTTAAGAAGTAAGGTAGACAAGTGGCATGATATCAAATTAATACACTTCTGCAAAACAAAGGAAACCATCAAAAGAGCAGGGAGACTGGCCAAAGAATGGGAAAATCTAATCTCCCACTCTATATTTGAAAAAGGCATAACATCTAGGATCTACAAGAAACTCAAACACTCGAAAAAAAACAGACAAACAGTCCCTTTAAAATGTGGTCAAAATCATGATTGGGCCCTTTTCATAATAAGAGGTATGGGAAAACAGCAGACACATGTAAATGTGCTCATCCTCACTCATCATCAAAGGAATGAAAATGAAAACCACATGAAAATGCCACATATTCCCTGTAAGAATGGCCATCATTAATAAAACAAACAATAACAGATGCTGGTGAGGATTTGGAAAAAAAAATGCTTCTACAATGCATGTGAACTTAAAACCAGAGCAACATTTGTGAAAACACTGTGGCAGCTTCTAAAGGGACAAGAATTTGACCTACCATGTGACTCACTAATGCCCCTG
>NW_007172305.1:0-787 GCF_000164805.1 Carlito syrichta | reverse complement strand
AAACCAGAGCAACATTTGTGGAAAACACTGTGGCAGCTTCTAAAGGGACAAGAATTTGACCTACCATGTGACTCACTAATGCCCCTGTAGAGAATTTACCAAGAGGAACTCAAATCACTTTACCAAAAAGGTACCTGCACAAGTATGTTTGTTGCAGATCTAATCACAATTGCAAAAAAAAATGGTACCAACCATGCTGTCCAGCAAAATTGGAATTGATAGTATAAATGTGGTATATTCACACAATGGAATATTATGCAGCCATAAAAAAGGACAGATATAGAGATTTTACAGAACATTTGATGGATATGAGGTAGGTCATTCTCAGTGATTTATCACAGAAACAAAGAACAGAGTTCCATATGTTCTCCCTCATGAGCTGAACTTGATCAATTATAGTGCTATAAGAAAGTGATTGGCAGTAGTGGAAAAATTTTTGGGTGGAGGGGTTAGATTGGCAGTGGAGGGATAGTGCAAACTTAGGGGGGCCATAACTCATCAACCCGGGAACCTGCATAATCAATGTTTATATATCTAACTCAGAATTGTACCCCACATTTTTAAAAAAATTAAAATAAATAAATAAGTAAATGAAAGATGTAAAACGGGCAACTGACTTTATTTGTTTTATCCCTTTTTTTTTGCTTTAAAGATGATTACAATTCAGGGTTGGGTATACAAATGTTCACTTTGCAGTGATTGATATTTAAGAAGTGTATAATACTCTAAAGGTAACTCCTTTTCCTATTAATATGTTAGAATACATGGTATAATACATCTTCAAAAT
>NW_007172304.1:0-861 GCF_000164805.1 Carlito syrichta | reverse complement strand
ACATTTGTGGAAAACACTGTGGCAGCTCTAAAGGGACAGAATTTGACGTACCATGTGACTCACTAATGCCCCTGTAGAGAATTTACAAGAGGAACTCAAATCACTTTACCAAAAAGGTACCTGCACAAGTATGTTTGTTGCAGATCTAATCACAATTGCAAAAAAAAAATGGTACCAACCCATGCTGTCCAGCAAAATTGGAATTGATAGTATAAATGTGGTATATTCACACAATGGAATATTATGCAGCCATAAAAAAGGACAGATATAGAGATTTTACAGAACATTTGATGGATATGAGGTAGGTCATTCTCAGTGACTTATCACAGAAACAAAGAACAGAGTTCCATATGTTCTCCCTCATGAGCTGAACTTGATCAATTATAGTGCTATAAGAAAGTGATTGGCAGTAGTGGAAAAATTTTTGGGTGGAGGGGTTAGATTGGCAGTGGAAGGATAGTGCAAACTTAGGGGGGCCATAACTCATCAACCCGGGAACCTGCATAATCAATGTTTATATATCTAACTCAGAATTGTACCCCACATTTTTAAAAAAAATTAAAATAAATAAATAAGTAAATGAAAGATGTAAAACGGGCAACTGACTTTATTTGTTTTATCCTTTTTTTTGCTTTAAAGATGATTACAATTCAGGGTTGGGTATACAAATGTTCACTTTGCAGTGATTGATATTTAAGAAGTGTATAATACTCTAAAGGTAACTCCTTTTCCTATTAATATGTTAGAATACATGGTATAATACATCTTTCAAAATTGACAACTAGTTTGTTTCTCACATAAATGCCATATGTTTTATTCTGCATAAATTGAAACGTGTTGAGATTCCAGATGTATATCATC
>NW_007172303.1:0-781 GCF_000164805.1 Carlito syrichta | reverse complement strand
AAGTGATTGGCAGTAGTGGAAAAATTTTTGGGTGGAGGGGTTAGATTGGCAGTGGAAGGATAGTGCAAACTTAGGGGGGCCATAACTCATCAACCCGGGAACCTGCATAATCAATGTTTATATATCTAACTCAGAATTGTACCCCACATTTTTAAAAAAAATTAAAATAAATAAATAAGTAAATGAAAGATGTAAAACGTGCAACTGACTTTATTTGTTTTATCCTTTTTTTTGCTTTAAAGATTATTACAATTCAGGGTTGGGTATACAAATGTTCACTTTGCAGTGATTGATATTTAAGAAGTGTATAATACTCTAAAGATAACTCCTTTTCCTATTAATATGTTAGAATACATGGTATAATACATCTTTCAAAATTGACAACTAGTTTGTTTCTCACATAAATGCCATATGTTTTATTCTGCATAAATTGAAACTTGTTGAGATTCCAGATGTATATCATCCTTAGATAACTGAACCTTGAGAATCAGTGTACCTAGTGCTATTCAGAACACAGAATGCAGGATGAATCTTTAAAATTTTAGAAAATAAAACTATCATATTTTAATACAGTTATTTCCTTTCTAAAAATTTGTGTACGATTTCTTGGTGCACTTTGTATGTTCTGCTAGTTAATTTTGATTAAATGTTAAGAAATGCAATACTTAGAGAAAAAATTCCCCTACATATTTGAAGGAAATATAAATCACATTACCCTTATATTTTAACCAATGTATATATTTCAAAGTGTATTTCCATTGAATCACCTACTATTTTCTCC
>NW_007172302.1:0-878 GCF_000164805.1 Carlito syrichta | reverse complement strand
ATCGATTGCTAGCTAGGTAGCTAGCTAACTCAACCAGCTGACTTAACTCGTTAGCTAACTAGCTAGCTATCCTACACAACCAGTTGAATAAACCCGTTTCCTAACTTGCTAGCTAGCTGACTCAACCAATGACTTAATACATTAGTTAAGAACCAAACTACCTGACTCAACCTGCTAACCTAACTGGTAAGTTAACTACCTAGCTAGCTGTCTTAACAACCTGACATAATTAGAAAACTGACTTAACTACCTGAATTAACTGGCAGAGTTAACTACTTAGCTAGCTAACTTTATGTGAATTTAATTGTTAGCTAACTACTTAATTAGCTGAATAATTAACTGACTTAATTAATTAGTTAACTAGTCATGAAGCATACTTAAGTAGCTGACTAAAATAGTTAGCTAACAAGAGATTTGGCCAGCAGACTTAGCTGGCTAACTGGTTATCTAGCTGACTTCTCTAACTCACTTAACTAGTTGGATAACGAGATAGCTAGCTGACTTAACAAGTTGGTTAACAAGTTAGCTAACTGTTTTAACTAGTTGGAAAATGAGATAATAGGCTGACTTCACTTATTGGTTAACGAGCTAGCTAGGGGACTTAACTTGTTGGCCTATGAGTCAGCCGACTAGTTAGCTGGTTTAATAAGTTGGCTGAGTACTCGACCGACTAGTTTGCTGGCATAAATAGTTGACCCAATAGTCGGCCATCTATTTAGCTGGATTAACTCTTTGACATGTGGCCCACTAGTTACCTAGGTTAACTAGTTGGCTGACTAATTTGCTGTCATAACTAGCCATCCGACTAGTTAGCTGACCTAACTAGTCGGCAGACTAGTTAGCTGATGTAAATTGTTGACTGACAAGTTGGCCCACTA
>NW_007172301.1:0-793 GCF_000164805.1 Carlito syrichta | reverse complement strand
TTGAAACTCGTGGATGAAGATTTGTATGGTTTTGAGAACGTAGCTCTGAAACTATGATGTCATAACTATTATAGTCCATCTCTTTTCTTTACATAGGGGATGATTTCTCTCAAATGTATTCATAAGATTGCAGTTTCTATACTGTAGGCTGTTAGCACATGAACAGCTAACCCCACAGTGTTTCACAATTGTAAAGCCTAACTCACACTTCTAACAGTATAAACATACGCAATGCCTCTTTCTTCATGATTTTTCCAACATTATTCATGTTTCATTTTTCAAAGTTTTTTAAAATTTTATTTTGTGGTTTGATTGTTAGAGTCAGAGTCTAACTCTGTCGCACAGAGTAGACGGTCACAGACACTGCGGCCTCCAACTCCTGGGCTCGGGCGACTCTTCCAGCTCAGCCTTCCAAGTGTCTGGAACTTTGTTGAGCTCAGGGAGAAACAAACTGAAGGTGGATCACAGGGAGGAGAGTTTGATGGCACCTTTTTTTCCAAGTTGATGGGCGGGTGTCAGGCAGGCCTGTTAGCGTCCTCTTGAGTCACAGCGCCATCGTGAGGAAATAGTTTCATCGATGAGTCGGACAGACCTTTGCCTGCCCTAGCCTTTGAGGAAGCAAGGGTTGAACAGAACTGGCAGGACCCAGAGCAAGATGCAGAAATCTGGGGAATTTCTGAGGACTGAGGGATCGAGACCGAGTCAGCAGCTTCCAAGAGGTCTCAGCACAGACAGGAGGGGGAAAGGGTTTCAGTTGACTCAGAGTTTGAGTAGTTCTAGAGCATACCATTTG
>NW_007172300.1:0-1073 GCF_000164805.1 Carlito syrichta | reverse complement strand
TATACTCCATCTCTTTTCTTTACATAGGGGATGATTTCTCTCAAATGTATTCCTAAGATTGCAGTTTCTATACTGTAGGCTGTTAGCACAGGAACAGCTAACCCCACAGTGTTTCACAATTGTAAAGCCTAACTCACACTTCTAACAGTATAAACATGCGCAATGCCTCTTTCTTCATGATTTTTCCAACATTATTCACGTTCCATTTTTCAATGTTTTTTAAAATTTTATTTTGTGGCTTGATTGTTAGAGTCAGAGTCTAACTCTGTCGCACAGAGTAGACGGTCACAGACACTGCAGCCTCCAACTCCTGGGCTCGGGCCACTCTTCCAGCTCAGCCTTCCAAGTGTCTGGAACTTTGTTGAGCTCAGGGAGAAACGAACTGAACGTGCACCACAGGGAGGAGAGTTTGATGGCACCTTTTTTTCCAAGTTGATGGGCGGGTGTCAGACAGGCCTCTTAGCGTCCTCTTGAGCCACAGCGCCATCGTGAGGAAATAGTTTCATAGATGAGTCGGACAGACCTTTGCCTGCCCTAGCCTTTGAGGAAGCAAGGGTTGAACAGAACTGGCAGAACCCAGAGCAAGATGCAGACATTTGGGGAATTTCTGAGGACTGAGGGATCGAGACTGAGTCAGCAGCTTCCAAGAGGTCTCGGCACAGACAGGAGGGGGAAAGGGTTTCAGTTTCCTCAGAGTTTGAGCAGTTCTAGAGCATACCATTTGCAGTCAAGATCAGGCCTTGTGGTATTTACCATAGAAACAGGGTACGAGGAGTTGTAGGCATCTTGTTTCTTTTTTTGTGTGAATTCTCACTCTTGTCGCCCAGGCTAGAGTGCAGTGAGGTGCTCATGGGCATCGCAGACTCCAACTGGTGGACTCAGGCTATGCCCCCGACTCACCCTTCCTTGTAGCTGGAAGGTATTTGAGATGCACGCCACCGTGTCGGGCTCACAGGTTAACTGACAAATCATTCCAAGTTGTGCCTGAAAATGATAAGACCCACGACTAGTTATCACCTGGAGAACTGGCCATATACATGACGTGGCTCTATCCTCTTCCTGAGGCCTTTACT
>NW_007172299.1:0-802 GCF_000164805.1 Carlito syrichta | reverse complement strand
ACAACTATAAGATATAAGTCAACACAAAACTACTATTCCATCAAAAATACAATTCAAAACTTAAGGAGAAATAAACTTATTTTTATATAAGTTAAATGAGAGAACTCATCACCACCAGACCTGTTATAAAAAATGAATAGAAGTGTAATCACTAGATATAAAAGATGAGATATGAATCTACAAAAAACCCTCATAAAAATGCTAAATATGTGAGTGAATATACACATCAAAATTCTTTATTTCTCTAAAACACTTAGCACTGGCTAAATAATAAAAGAATATCATTATATTGGTGGATTTATAATATATATAAATATGAAATACATGAAACATAGCACAAAAGACAGGAGGAAAAAATGATACAAAATTAATGTTAAGTAAACTATGATGAGTTAAGGACACACATTTGGTTGGGTGTGGTGCCCCCTGCCTGTAATCCCCACACTTTGGGAGGCTGAGGCAGGAGGATTGCTGGAGTCCAGGAGTTCAAGATCAGCTTGGGAACATAGTTAGATCCTAACACTACAAAAAATACCAAGAAAAAAAAATTAACCAGGCATTGTGGTGCATGCCTGTTGTCCAGGCTACTCAGGAGTCTGAGGTGGAAGGATAGAGTCCAGTGATTCAAGGCTGCAGTAAGTTATGATCATACCACTGCACTCTGGCCTGAGCAACATAGAGAGACTCTGTATCTACAAAGCAAAGTAAAACAAAACAGAACAACAAAAAAAACATATTTAACCCATACAGCGACTTCTAAAAATAATAGAAAGAAACATATTTTAAAAGTTGATAGAAGGAT
>NW_007172298.1:0-607 GCF_000164805.1 Carlito syrichta | reverse complement strand
TAATTCTCACCCTAACACGAGAAAGTCACAGAATTTAAGTCGAGATTCACTGAACCTCTTCAGTGCCCGTGGGCGTTCTGGGGCGGTGGGCACAGCCCCCTGGACCTGTCCTGCCTGATTGTGTCCCTGAGCCCAGGACAGCCCTGGACAGGAGACAGAACGTGGCTGCGGCTCGTCCCTGCCAGCCCCAGCCCAGCCTCAGGGGAAGCGTGTCCAGCCAGAAGGAGCCCCTCCAGCTCCTTCTCGCGAGAGCACTCGGCAGATCTCCAGGGAAAGGCTCCTGGACCACGACCTTCCTCTTCTTCCTTGCTTCTACTGACACACCAGGACCAGGGGCCGCCCCCACCAAGCCCCGCTGAGACAGCCGAACCGCGCCCCCATCTCCAGCCGTGCTGAAGCAAACCGAATGCTCTCGCGAGATCTCCGCAGGGCGGAGCGAATGTGTGGGTCTTTGCCGCGTGGGGCGGGGCCTAGCGGCTTGTCGGGCTTGCACACGGCAGAGGCGGGTGTGACGTCATCACGCCTGGCGGCAGGCCAGGGAATTTCCGCTTGTCTGCGCGTGGCCGCGGCAGCGGTTCTTCAGGTCCTTCAGGTCCTGGCGTACCCC
>NW_007172297.1:0-1374 GCF_000164805.1 Carlito syrichta | reverse complement strand
CAACCTGTTGTCATAGAAAAGTAGCAGCCATGGGAAAAATGTAAATCTGTGAGCATGGCTAGGATCCCATCAAGCTTTATGGACACTGACATTTGAATTTCTTTTTATTTTTTTAGAGACGAGGTCTCACTCTGCTGCCCAGGCTGGAATGCAGTGGTACAATCAAAGCTCATCACAGCCTCGACCTCTTGGGCTCAGGTGATCCTTCTGTCTCTGCTTCTCAAGTTCTCACATAACTGGGACTACAGGCATGCACCACCATGCCTGGCTAATTTTTTGGTACAGACAGTCTCACTCTGCTTTCCAGGTTGGTCTCGAACTCCTGGGTTCAAGCCGTTCTGCTGCTTTGGCCTCCGAAAAATGTCAGAATTACGTGTGAACTAAATTTCATATAGTTTTTATGTGTCATAAGTTAGCCTTTTCCTCCAAATATTAAAAAATAAAAGTACAAGCCATTCTTAGTTTGCAGGTAGGCCACACAAAACCAGGCAGAGGTCCAAATGTGGCCCGTGAATCACAGTTTCCATATTCTAAATTTAGAACATGAGTTTTCACATTCCTAGTTTTGATTCAGCTGAGCTGGCTTATGTGTGTCAGTAAGTCATTGTTTTTCTCATTAGATCTCGGTGGTAAAGGGTGAATTATTTATATCCTCAGTTCATGGCACCCTGTCTTTGCTGGTCCCTGCGAGACCTCTTCTCGTGTGTGTGTGTTTTATTTGTTTCCTTTAATCACCATTCCTTACTTTCATCTCTCCAGTGGCCCCCATTCTGGTGTGTTTAATGTGTGCTCTTTGGTGTGCATGATTTTGTTTTTTTTTTTGAGTTGGAGTCTCATTGTGTCACCCAGGCTGGAGTGCAGTGGCATGCTCAAGGCTACCCCAGCGTCAACCTGCTGGGCTCTGGCGATCTCTCTACCTCAGCCTTTCAAGTAACTGGAACTACAGGTGTGTACTACCATGCCTGGCTCATTTTTAGCTTTTTTTTTATTGTAGAGAGGAGGTTTCACCAAGTTGACCGGGCTGGTCTCAAACCTGCGGACTCAGGCAATCCACTTGCCTCGGCTTCTCAAAGTGCTGGGATGATAGGCTGAGCTACCGAACCCGACCCGGTTTGTATGATTTGTTGCTGTTAAGTTGAGATGGGGTCTTGCTGTGTTTCCCAGACTGGTCTCAAACTCCTGGATTCAAACCACCCTCCCACCTTAGCCTCCCAAAGGGCTAGGATTACAGGCATGAGCCACAACACCCAGCTGATTATAATATTTAAATTTTTTTGTCGTAATGAGTTATTTCTTTATTAGAGACAGAGACTTATTCTGTTGCCCATGTCCTGAAGGAGAGACGGATAGGCGAAAGATGAAGATAATAGACTC
>NW_007172296.1:0-739 GCF_000164805.1 Carlito syrichta | reverse complement strand
TTTGTAGAGAAGAGGTCTCATCAGTGTGCCCAGGGCTGGTCTCGAACCCAGGAGCTCAGGCTATCCTCTCACCTGGACCTACCAGAACAGGCATGATCCACTGCACCCATCCTCCACATGACTCTCCAGTACCACTGTGAGGCTCACTGCCTTACTATAACCTGGGACCCCGGAGAGGGTGGTCGGATTCACCAGCAGAGTCCTTCATGGTGGGAGTGCCTGGCGCATGGGCATGTCTCTGCCAGGGCACCCACACTTCCTCCCACCTTGTTCCCCAGGGAGGACCCACTCTTCCCTCACATGGGGTACCTTGGTTAAAGGGAGGGCATGGCTCTTATACCTTCAATGTGGCGGGGACAGCCAGGTAACTCATGCCTGATTCCTCGGCACTCTGGGATACTGAGATGGGAAGATGACTGGAGCCCGGCTGCTTGAAACAAGGTTGGACACCATTTAAGCCACCACCTCGACCCAAGCAGAACAGAAAAGCTTGGGTGAGGAAAAGACTCGTGGGAGGATAGCCTCTGGCCCATATTTCAAGACCAGGAAGGAAGACGAGGATGTCAACCAAATGGAAAGCCTGTGATTACAGCAGGTTGGGAGGCCCAATAAGAGAGGATGGCCCAAGTTGGACGGTTTGAAAGCAGCCTGGGTAACCTAGTGAGGAAAGAAAAGAAAGAGAGAAAGAAAGAAAGAAAGAAAGAAAGAAAGAAAGAAAGAAAGAAAGAAAGAAAGAAAG
>NW_007172295.1:0-792 GCF_000164805.1 Carlito syrichta | reverse complement strand
GTGATTACAGCAGTTTGGGAGGCCAATAAGAGAAGGATGGCCCGAGTGGACGGTTTGAAAGCAGCCTGGGTAACTAGTGAGGAAAGAAAAGAAAGACAGAAAGAAGAAAGAAAGAAAGAAAGAAAGAAAGAAAGAAAGAAAGAAAGAAAGAAAGAAAGAAAGAAGGAAGGAAGGAAAGAAAGAAGATAAGATGGAAGGAAGAACGAATGGAAAGAAAGGAAGGAAGGAAGATAGGAAGGAAGGAAGCAAGGAAGGAAGCAAGGAAGGAAGAAAGGAAAAACAAAGAAAGAAATAAATCCATTCTTCTGCAAATTTCCTCCCCTCAGTCCTTACCACCGGCCACCCCCTTATTTGAGAGTGTACCAAGTTCAGCACCTATATACATCAAGCCCCCCAAATGACTGTCATCGCTTTGGTTCAGGAGTTCCCACACTCCCTGGCCGGGTTACTGCTGGCTCTCCTCTCCGAGGTGTGAAATATGGCCCAGGCAGGCTGACACTCTGACTCAGCAACTAGGACCTTCTGCCAAGAAATCCCAGGGACACATCCCTCACCTGGGGGAATTTCCTCACCCCAATACCATTTTTCCTGGCTCTAAAGTCAGTTGCCCTGTGAACATATGACGTGCAGTTGAGAATATGCGTATGATTCTCATGTTTTTGGAGACAGTGTTTGGCTCTGTGGCACAGGCTGGTGCCCAGGGACATGACCGTCATTCACCACCAGCCTCAAAATCATGGGTTCCAGCAATCCTCCCGCCTCAGCCTCCAGAGTGGCAGGAATATGGGCACC
>NW_007172294.1:0-740 GCF_000164805.1 Carlito syrichta | reverse complement strand
CAGTAACTGGGGCAGACATTGCAAAGAAGGGCTAGTCACCTATCGTAGAGGAGGGCCAGTCCCTTTGGCACCCTTTAGAAGCATGGCCAAACAATAGGGCATCATTCATAGGGCAGAAACCGTCAGTGGACACCCATCACAGAGGAGAACTAGTCACGAAGTCACCCCTCACAGAGGAGTGCCTATCATTGGGGCACCCCTCACAGAAGAGGCCAATCACTGTGATATCAATAACATTGGAGGGGCTGTCTGTCACTAAGGCCCTCATCACAACAGAGACCAATCACTGGAGTACCCATCACAGATAAGGGTCAGTCACTGGGGCACCAGTGATAGAGTAATCAGTCAAGAAAGTACCATCACAGAAGCGATCCAGTCAATGAAGGACCAATCACAGAGGAATGGCAGTCACTGAGGTACACTTCACAGACGGGAGGCAGAACTAGGGAACCAATAACAGGAAGGTCAATCACTGAGGTACACATCACATAGAGAGCCAACCATTGTGTCAGGTATCACAAAAGAAGACTTTCCCATGTGACACCATAATAGAGGAGGGCCAGTAAAAGTCATTTTGATACAAATTACAGAGGAAACATCGTGACTTGGCTCTTCTAACAGTTGAGGGAAAGTATCTTGGGCACCAATCACAGATGAAGATAAGTCATGAGGCCACCGATTTGGGAGGAGGGACTGTCACCAGGGCACCAATCTCAGTGGAGTCCCAGAAAATGGAGAAC
>NW_007172293.1:0-3818 GCF_000164805.1 Carlito syrichta | reverse complement strand
CCCAGTTTTAGCTGCAGGAATCACCACACTTTTAACTGATCAAAATCTGAACACAACTTTCTTTGACCCTGCTGGAGGAGGAGATCCTATCCTTTATCAATACCTATTCTGATTCTTTGGTCACCCTGAAGTTTATATTCTTATTCTCCCAGGGTTTGGTATTATTTCACCCATCGTAACCTACTATTCTGGGGAAAAAGAACCATTTGGTTATCTAGGAATAGTATGAGCTAGAATATCCATTGGCTTCCTAGGTTTTATTGTCTGAGCCCATCATATATTTACAGTAGGAATAGATGTAGACACCCTAGCATATTTTACATCTACTACCATAGTTATTGCTATTATTAGTGGTGTAAGAGTATTTAGCTGACTGGCAACCTTGCACGGAGGAAACATGAAGTGATCTCCCACCATACTATGAGACCTAGGTTTCATTTTCCTCTTCACCATTGGCGGCCTGACAGGAATTGTCCTCGCCAACTCTTCTCTTGATGTTGTCCTCCATGACACCTACTATGTAGTAGCCCATTTCCACTATTTTCTATCAATAGGAGCAGTCTTTGCAATTATAGGAGGTTTCGTCCATTGATTTCCCCTATTATCGGGTTTTACCCTCTACCCCACCTGAGCCAAAACTCACTTTGAAATTATATTCTTAGGAGTAAAACTAACTTTTTTCCTCAGCACTTTCTTGGACTGTCAGGTATACCCCGATGATACTCTGATTACCCTGATGCATATACAATATGAAATACCATCTCATCTATAGCTTCATGTATCTCTCTTACTGCAGTCATACTAATAATCTTTGTAGTCTGATAAGCCTTTGCTTTGAAATGAGAAGTTTTAGCAGTTGAATTACCAGCTACAAACCTTGAATGACTCTATGGCTGCCCACCACCCTACCATACATTTGAGGACCTACTTATGTAAAAGCATAATTAACAAGAAAGGAAGGAATTGAACCTCCCAAAATTGGTTTGAAGCCAATTCCATAAACATTATGACTTTCTTTATCAACAAGATATTAGTAAAACTATTACATAACTTTTTAAAGTTAAATTACAGGTTAAATCCTTGTGTAACTTCATGGCATACCCTTTCCAGTTAGGTTTCCAAGGTGCTACCTCACCTATTATAGAAGAATTTCTACACTTTCACGACCATACCCTAATAATTGTTTTCCTAATAAGATCACTAGTACTTTATATTATTACCCTCATATTAACAACTAAATTAACTCGTACAAGTACAATAGATGCATAAGAAGTAGAGACAGTATGAACTATCTTACCAGCTATTATCCTTATTCTAATTGCTCTTTCTTCCCTGCATGTCCTCTACATAATAGACGAGATCAACAGTCCTTCCCTAACCGTTAAAACCATAGAACATCAATGATACTGAAGTTATGAATACACTGACTATGAAAATTTAAATTTTGACTCCTATATAGTCCCCACAGCAGAACTTAAGCCAGGAGAACTCCGATTATTAAAAGTCGATAACCGGGCAGTGTTATCCATAAAAGTTCCAGTTCGAATACTAATTTTGTCAGAAGACGTTCCGAATTGGATGGGTTTGCTGATTTCCCGGAGAATGGTAGTGCCCAAGGATAATGGTAGGTGATAGTCGTGTTGAATAGTATTTATTTAACTAGAATGGTGCATGTCTGATTTCTCAAAGGGTGTCCTACGTGACAACATGGATTGGTAGTGCTAGGTGAATAGGCCTGGTGAGGTGATTTTCTAGTTGGTTTAGGTTTGGGGTCTTAGAGAATTAATTGTTTATACTTGCTTATATGCATGGGGCAGATAGATTAATACATGATTAAACATATATGTCCTAGGGAACACATTATGGAGGAGGATCAGTCACTGCACACCCATCAGAAAGGAAGGCCAGTCACTGGGGCACCCATCATAGAGGTGACCAGTTTAGATGGTTCTCAACCCAGAGGAGGGCTAGTCACTGTGGCTCACATCACACAGGATGGTCAGATAACGAGCACCTATCAGAGAGGGGCAAAGTCACTGAAATACACATTATGGAGGAGACGCATTCACTGGGATACCCATCAGCAAGGAGGACTTGTCACTTGGACACCCAAAATGGAGGCGACTCATTAATATTGACACACTTCACAGAAGGTGGTCACTCACTGGGGAAACCATTATGGAGGAGGATCAGTAACTGGGTACCAATCACAGAGGTGGCACACTAATTGAGGCACTGAGAATGGGAGTCAGTCACTGGGGCACAAATATAGAAAAGGCTCAATCGCTGGGGCACTGTTCAGGGAGAAAAGTCAGTAACTGTTGCACCCATCACAGAGGAGGGTGAATCACTGGGGCATTCATTTAAATGGAGGGTCACTCACTAGTCACCAATCACAATGGTGTGTACAAATTATGGAGAAGAAATAATAAAAACGTCATCCATCACAACGGAAGGATAGCCAATGGGACACTCATTGCAAAGCAAATATTCACAGTGGTACCTATTACAGAAGGGAACCAGCACAGGGGCACCAATCATAGGGAAAAGCCAGACACTGGTACTCCCATTATAGAGGAGAGTCTGTCGCTGGGGCAACCATCACAGAAGAAGGCTTCTTAATTGGGCACATTCAGAGATGAGATCCAGTCACTGGAACAGCCATCACAGAGGAAATCCAGTCACTGAGGTACCCATCAAGGAGGAGAGCCTTTCATTGGGATATGTCACAAAGGAGAGGTAGTCACTGAGGCACACATCACAGAGGAAGTTCATTCCCTGGACCATCCACTATGATGGTCAGAGAGGAGGACTAGTAATTGAGGCAACCATCACAGAGGAATCATAGTCCATGTGGAACTCATAGAGAAGGGCTAGTCACTGGGGTATCTATCACAGAGAAGACACAACCACTGAATAATCTGTCACAGATGAAGGTCGTTCACTGAGGCACCCATAGTAGAGAAGGGACATCACAGGAGCACTCATTAGGAGAAGGCCCAGTAACTGGGGCAGACATTGCAAAGAAGGGCTAGTCACCTATCGTAGAGGAGGGCCAGTCCTGTTGGCACCCTTTAGAAGCATGGCCAAACAATAGGGCATCATTCATAGGGCAGAAACCGTCACTGGACACCCATCACAGAGGAGAACTAGTCACCAAGTCACCCCTCACAGAGGAGTACCTATCATTGGGGCACCCCTCACAGAAGAGGCCAATCACTGTGATATCAATAACATTGGAGGGGCTGTCTGTCACTAGGGCCCTCATCACATCAGAGACCAATCACTGGAGTACCCATCACAGATAAGGGTCAGTCACTGGGGCACCAGTGATAGAGTAATCAGTCAAGAAAGTACCATCACAGAAGCGATCCAGTCAATGAAGGACCAATCACAGAGGAATGGCAGTCACTGAGGTACACTTCACAGACGGGAGGCAGAACTAGGGAACCAATAACAGGAAGGTCAATCACTGAGGTACACATCACATTGAGGGCCAACCATTGTGTCAGGTATCACAAAAGAAGACTTTCCCATGTGACACCATAATAGAGGAGGGCCAGTAAAAGTCATTTTGATACAAATTACAGAGGAAACATAGTGACTTGGCTCTTCTAACAGTTGAGGGAAAGTATCTTGGGCACCAAACACAGATGAAGATCAGTCATGAGGCCACCGATTTGGGAGGAGGGACTGTCACCAGGGCACCAATCTCAGTGGAGTCCCAGAGAATGGAGAACCTATATGGAGGAGCCCCTGGGTCACTGAGGCAACCATTAAAAAAAAAAGAAACGGTCACCAGGTCACCCATGTGAAGA
>NW_007172292.1:0-3265 GCF_000164805.1 Carlito syrichta | reverse complement strand
CCTTGAATGACTCTATGGCTGCCCCACCCCCCTACCATACATTTGAGGACCTACTTATGTAAAAGCATAATTAACAAGAAAGGAAGGAATTGAACCTCCCAAAATTGGTTTGAAGCCAACTCCATAAACATTATGACTTTCTTTATCAACAAAATATTAGTAAAACTATTACATAACTTTGTTAAAGTTAAATTACACATTAAATCCTTGTGTAACTTCATGGCATACCCTTTCCAGTTAGGTTTCCAAGGCACTACCTCACCTATTATAGAAGAATTTCTACACTTTCACGACCATACCCTAATAATTGTTTTCCTAATAAGATCACT
Organism: Carlito syrichta; assembly: GCF_000164805.1. NCBI lineage: Eukaryota > Metazoa > Chordata > Mammalia > Primates > Tarsiidae > Carlito > Carlito syrichta. The sequence continues at coordinate 2,936 of NW_007172292.1, read as the reverse complement.
AGTACTTTATATTATTACCCTCATATTAACAACTAAATTAACTCGTACAAGTACAATAGATGCATAAGAAGTAGAGACAGTATGAACTATCTTACCAGCTATTATCCTTATTCTAATTGCTCTTTCTTCCCTGCATGTCCTCTACATAATAGACGAGATCAACAGTCCTTCCCTAACCGTTAAAACCATAGAACATCAATGATACTGAAGTTATGAATACACTGACTATGAAAATTTAAATTTTGACTCCTATATAGTCCCCACAGCAGAATTTAAGCCAGGAGAACTCCGATTATTAAAAGTCGATAACCGGACAGTGTTATCCATAAAAGTTCCAGTTCGAATACTAATTTTGTCAGAAGACGTTCCGAATTGGATGGGTTTGCTGATTTCCCGGAGAATGGTAGTGCCCAAGGATAATGGTAGGTGATAGTCGTGTTGAATAGTATTTATTTAACTAGAATGGTGCATGTCTGATTTCTCAACGGGTGTCTTACGTGACAACATGGATTGGTAGTGCTAGGTGAATAGGTGTGGTGAGGTGATTTTCTAGTTGGTTTAGGTTTGGGGTCTTAGAGAATTAATTGTTTATACTTGCTTATATGCATGGGGCAGATAGATTAATACATGATTAAACATATATGTCCTAGGGAACACATTATGGAGGAGAATCAGTCACTGCACACCCATCAGAAAGGAAGGCCAGTCACTGGGGCACCCATCATAGAGGTGACCAGTTTAGATGGTTCTCAACTCAGAGGAGGGCTAGTCACTGTGGCTCACATCACACAGGATGGTCAGATAATGAGCACCTATCAGAGAGGGGCAAAGTCACTGAAATACACATTATGGAGGAGACGCATTCACTGGGATACCCATCAGCAACGAGGACTTGTCACTTGGACACCCAAAATGGAGGCGACTCATTAATTGACACACTTCACAGAAGGTGGTCATTCACTGGGGAAACCATTATGGAGGAGGGTCAGTAACTGGGTACCAATCACAGAGGTGGCACACTAATTGAGGCACTGAGAATGGGAGTCAGTCACTGGGGCACAAATATAGAAAAGGCTCAATCGCTGGGGCACTGTTCAGGGAGAAAAGTCAGTAACTGTTGCACTCATCACAGAGGAGGGTGAATCACTGGGGCATTCATTTAAGTGGAGGGTCACTCACTAGTCACCAATCACAATGGTGTGTACAAATTATGGAGAAGAAATAATAAAAACGTCATCCATCACAGCGGAAGGATAGCCAATGGGACACTCATTGCAAAGCAAATATTCACAGTGGTACCTATTACAGAAGGGAACCAGCACAGGGGCACCAATCATAGGGAAAAGCCAGACACTGGTACTCCCATTATAGAGGAGAGTCTGTCGCTGGGGTAGCCATCACAGAAGAAGGCTTCTTAATTGGGCACATTCAGAGATGGGATCCAGTCACTGGGACAGCCATCACAGAGGAAATCCAGTCACTGAGGTACCCATCAAGGAGGAGAGCCTTTCATTGGGATATGTCACAAAGGAGAGGTAGTCACTGAGGCACACATCACAGAGGAAGTTCATTCCCTGGACCATCCACTATGATGGTCAGAGAGGAGGACTAGTAATTGAGGCAACCATCACAGAGGAATCATAGTCCATGTGGAACTCATAGAGAAGGGCTAGTCACTGGGGTATCTATCACAGAGAAGACACAACCACTGAATAATCTGTCACAGATGAAGGTCGTTCACTGAGGCATCCATAGTAGAGAAGGGACATCACTGGAGCACTCATTAGGAGAAGGCCCAGTAACTGGGGCAGACATTGCAAAGAAGGGCTAGTCACCTATCGTAGAGGAGGGCCAGTCCCTTTGGCACCCTTTAGAAGCATGGTCAAACAATAGGGCATCATTCGTAGGGCAGAATCCGTCAGTGGACACCCATCACAGAGGAGAACTAGTCACGAAGTCACCCCTCACAGAGGAGTGCCTATCATTGGGGCACCCCTCACAGAAGAGGCCAATCACTGTGATATCAATAACATTGGAGAGGCTGTCTGTCACTAGGGCCCTCATCACAACAGAGACCAATCACTGGAGTACCCATCACAGATAAGGGCCAGTCACTGGGGCACCAGTGATAGAGTAATCAGTCAAGAAAGTGCCATCACAGAAGCGATCCAGTCAATGAAGGACCAATCACAGAGAAATGGCAGTCACTGAGGTATACTTCACAGACGGGAGGCAGAACTAGGGAACCAATAACAGGAAGGTCAATCACTGAGGTACACATCACATTGAGGGCCAACCATTGTGTCAGGTATCACAAAAGAAGACTTTCCCATGTGACACCATAATAGAGGAGGGCCAGTAAAAGTCATTTTGATACAAATTACAGAGGAAACATAGTGACTTGGCTCTTCTAACAGTTGAAGGAAAGTATCTTGGGCACCAAACACAGATGAAGATCAGTCATGAGGCCACCGATTTGGGAGGAGGGACTGTCACCAGGGCACCAATCTCAGTGGAGTCCCAGAGAATGGAGAACCTATATGGAGGAGCCCCTGGGTCACTGGGGCAACCATTAAAAAAAAGAAACAGTTACCAGGTCACCCATGTGAAGAAGACCCAGTTACAAAACATCCTACCTAGAAGAGTGCTATTCACTCTAATACCCATAACAGATGATGATCAGTCATTGGAGCACCATTCACAGAGGAGACCCAGGCACTGGGTCACTCATTATGGAGAAGGCACAGTCACTGTAAATCCCATCACAGAGGATGTCTGGTCTTTGGAACAACCATCATATATGAAGGCCAGTCACTGGGAGCCCCAATCACAAAGGAGGATAAATCACAGGGGCACACATTGTACAGGATGCCCAGTCAATGGAACACCCATCATAAAGGTGGGCCATTCAATGGGGCACCCATTATGTAGGAAGC
>NW_007172291.1:0-890 GCF_000164805.1 Carlito syrichta | reverse complement strand
AGCATAATACAAAGGGTACACAGTAGTGGTCACGCAAGCCAGACACACTGTGTCTCAGATCTTGATCTCCTTCCAGCCCTTCCTCCTCTTTTTCTCCTCCTGAACTTGGCTCTTTGTGTCTTTGATATGTAGTCTCAGAGGTCTAGATTATCTTCCTTCTCTGTTCTCCCAATCAAAAGAAATAATAGGCATCATTTATCGAACATCTACCCCATGCCAAACCATGCGCTCTGAGCTTCATTTGTATTGTTTCATTGGATGTTTACAGCAACCATATTGTTGGCAGAGAAATTCAAATTTAACTTTAAAATTTAGTTTTATTTTTCAAGTGATATTTTCCACCTATTTAAATTTTTCTACATTTCCCTACATCAGCAATTTTAGACATTGGAGTGCTGAGAGGTGGTAGACATTAAAGATCACTGAATGAGGCAGGGGCTGGAAGTAAAACGCTGCTATTAAGAGAGGATGGAGGTTCTTGGAATTTAGTTAATTTTTTTCTGATAGGTATTATGTAAAGATATGTGTGTTTGTGTTTGCATATATGCACACACATAGGCATCTCAGTCACACTAAAAAGCTACAACTACATTTTAAAATATTTGTTTTTTATTTGAAAAATAATGAATGTTTATTGTACAATAATTGACAAGTAGAGAGAATATTAAAAAATGTGAGCCGGGCTCGGTGGCTCAGCCTGTAATCCCGCGCCTTTGTGAGGCTGAGGTGAGTGAATTGCCTGAGCCCGCGGGTTCGAGACCCGCCTGGGCAGTGAGACCTCATCTCTACAATAAATCAAAAAATCAGCTGGGTGTGGAGGCGCATGCCTGTAATTCCGGCTACTCGGAAGGCTGAGGCGGAAGGATCGCTGGAGCCCAGCAGGCCGAGGG
>NW_007172290.1:0-733 GCF_000164805.1 Carlito syrichta | reverse complement strand
CAAACTCCATGATGCCTGACGTGCTTCACAAAACTCACATCAAGGTCACAGGTGCACAATTTCAATTGTTCAAAATGTCTTCCATAGTGTTCAATAAATCATTCATATTATACTCTTTGTTCTAAACCCTGATTAATGAAAAACCTTTTCTGAGTTAACTCTAGGTTCAATCCAAGTTCACTGACTCCAAATATTTTTAACGATTAATATTATCAACTTAACACTATACTATAATCTATAAGTTTACTTAAATGACTTAGCTGTTAGTTATACTATTATCCTATTATGATTTAACGTAATGCCTTATAACTCAGTTAAAACTTATTCTTAAACTACCAAACTTTACTATAATTCATATGAGTTTCATGTGTCTAAACTATAATTTTTATATGATCTAGTGATTGGACTTAAATCTTTTTTCCTAGTACATTAATACATGGCTACGTGTAAAATTTCCTATTGTCATATTAGAAGCAAAAACAGCACCGTTGGGAAAATTTTGGTATACTTAAAATTGGCCTACAGGAACAGGAACTAAAGTCATAATCTGAGAAAAGGAAACGTAAAAGCTTAAACAAAACTTAAAAGTTTTCTATGAATGTTTATTACTGCTTAAATCTTTTCGATGGAAATTGTATCATCTTAAATGTATGTTTTATACAAACAAGTCTATTCTAAAAATCAAATAGTAGCTGTCACACTCTTGGATAATGGGCTGCACGGGTTACCATGA
>NW_007172289.1:0-1443 GCF_000164805.1 Carlito syrichta | reverse complement strand
GACTTAAATCTTTTTTCCTAGTACATTAATACATGGCTATGTGTAAAATTTCCTATTGTCATATAGAAGCAAAAACAGCACCGTTGGGAAAATTTTGGTATACTTAAAATTGGCCTACAGGAACAGGAACTAAAGTCATAATCTGAGAAAAGGAAACGTAAAAGCTTAAACAAAACTTAAAAGTTTTCTATGAATGCTTATTACTGTTTAAATCTTTTCGATGGAAATTGTAGCATCTTAAATGTATGTTTTATACAAACAAGTCTATTCTAAAAATCAAATAGTAGCTGTCACACTCTTGGATAATGGGCTGCACGGTTACCATGACAATGATCTCGGGCTGAAGCAAACAGAGTTTCGGCATGTAACGAAACTAGAAAAACGTCCTGCCTGGCTAGGGGCAGGGCAATAAAACTATTATGATAATTTAGTTTCTAATCTTAATCCTAGGAGAAACTGCCTTTGGGAACAAGAGCTGACTAACCAGTCTACAAGGAAATAGAAGTAAAAAAATATCTAGAAAGAAGTACAACTTAGAAGGGTCAAGGTCATATAAAATAATTCTATTGTGCAACTTTCCATCAGGTGTATAGAGATTTACTTATAAATTTTACTGCCATGTATGCTCACTGGTCACTAATCACATGCCAATATCATAGGTATAACTGATATCCTATGTCAGAGGCGATCTTCCAGATGGGCCTTTACAGGCCTCAGTCATGTAGCTATAGATGTTGGCTCCCAACACATCACAGTAAATAGTCCTTCTTTGTAATGGTTTTACCAGTGACTGGACCTCCTTCATTATGGGTACTCCAATGACTGTCCTTTCACTTTTATGGTGCCACTTTGACTAGTCCTCCTCTGTGTGGGTGCCCCAATGATCAGTGCTCCTTTCACGGGTGCGACTGAGACTGGATCACCTTTTTTATTTATGCCACAGTTAATGACTCTCCTGTGTTTTTGTTGCCCAGTGACTGCCCCTCATCTTTAATGGATACACTAGTTACTGGTCTTCTTCTGTGATAGCTGCCCTCACCGGGACTGGCCCTCCTCTGTAATGGGTGCATCAGTGACTTGTTTTCTTCCGTAATGAATCCATTTGTGAAGGCAACTTTTCTGTGACTGACTCCTCCTAGTGATGTGAACCTCAGCGACTGTCTCTCCTATGTGTTTAGTGACTAATTAACTAGTCTTTCCTTGTATTCAGTGCCCCACTCACTGGCTCTCCTCTGTAAAGAGTGTCTGAGTGACTGGCTCTTTTTTGATAGGTGCCCTTCTGATAAGTCTTCTGTGATAGGTGCTCTAGTGACTGGTTTTCCTCCATAATGAGTGCCCCAGTAACATGCCATCCTCTGCTATAGGAGTCCCATTGACAGGACCTCCTCCAAAATGATAGCCCTGTGGCTAGCTCACATCTGTGATGAGTATCAAAAATGACTG
>NW_007172288.1:0-803 GCF_000164805.1 Carlito syrichta | reverse complement strand
TGATGTCTGGGTTTGTTGCATGTAGCCAGTCATTCTGGGGACTCTCATTGTCTGTGTTCCAGAATCTGTTTTCTCATTGTCTGATCTCCCAGGGGTCTGTGTAAGACCTATATTCTTCTTTTGGTTTTTCTTCATTTGTGCGGTTTTTCCCCCCTCCTTACTTTTTCCTTCCCTCCACGTCACCGTCTTCTTTAATTCTGTTATTCAGGGGTAAAGGGATTGGTTTTACTTCTGTTTGTTCAATCTCCTATTCTTTATGTACGTCCTCTTACTTTGTTCAATTCTGAAGTTGCCCTGTAGGTTGGAGGTGGTCCTTTTTGCAGTTTTGAGATGTACTTAAGGGGAGAGCTGTGATTCAAAATCTGTCTGCAGGTCCTGGTATTCGCTGACAGGCGTGTGGATAATGTGGAACCCACTTCCCACTGCCCTGGAATCTTTCCAGGGCAGTGGGGCTGTAGGTTTACTCCCTGAAATAAAATGTGGTTAGCAGAGGGGAAAGAATGGAGCAGATAGTGGGTTGAAAAGGGGAGTGGAGAGATAGCGGAGTAAAGGGGGAAACAAACGAGTGTGCCAACAAATAGAGAGGCCTATACTGAAACAGATAAAAACAATAGACCACCGCTACAGTCGAACCAACTTTCATACAAACAAAAATAAAACATATAGTGATGCTAGCATACCAGCTATCCAACCATCTTATTAGTGTGCTGTTCCTCTATACAAAGACCTGGTTCACAGACAGAATAAAAGAGAAGAAAAGGAAAGGGAAAAGAGAAAAAAGGGAACAATACAGTAGGAATAGA
>NW_007172287.1:0-826 GCF_000164805.1 Carlito syrichta | reverse complement strand
TTTGTAGACTTAGCAAGACGTCCTGTACATTTTTGGAATTGATGACTCGTGGAAACCCAATTATTTATTATTCCTTAGAAAGAGCCCCTGTAGTTTCCTGCATATGAGCTTTCTCATTCTCCAGATTCCTACTTCGAATCCTGATACTTGTTTAGCTCTTATCAAGATGCCCATTAGATTTTTGGCATTGAGGAAACGGGAAAACCAGATTCCTTATTCTTCCTTAGCAAGAGACTGTAGTTTCCTGTGTATGAGGACTCCCAATACCCAGATTCCGGCTACAAAACCCTGATTCTTGTTTAGCCCTTAGGAAGACGCCCTGTAGATATTTAGGATTGAGCATATGTTAACCCAGATTCGTTATTCGTCCTTAGCAAGTGGCTGTGAATTTTCATGTATAAAAGGACTCCAATTCCTCATATTCATGCGTCAAATCCCTGATACATTTTTATCCCTTAGTAGGACTCCTGTAGTTTTTGGGGATGTGAGGACTCATGTAACCCAGATTCCTTGTTCTTCTGTAGCAAGAGGCCATGTAGGTTCCTGTATATGAAGACTCCCATAACGGAGAATCCTGTTTCATTCTCAGCAATTCGTTGAATATTTCCTGATGAACATAGATTTACAATTGTTTGGATATCAATAGGAAGACTCACATGTGGTACCTGGGAACTGTAATCCAAGTTCCCATGGTCCCCTTAACAAGACATTGTAAAAATGTGTAATATTGTAAACTCAATATCCCAATTGCTACCAGCCCGACCACAAGAAAGTTCTGTACTTTGAGGTAACCTGAAACGAAGGATTTAGTAGCAAAATGCCAATG
>NW_007172286.1:0-1043 GCF_000164805.1 Carlito syrichta | reverse complement strand
CTGATTGCGGTTTGAAAGTTTCTCCTAAAAAAATTCAAGCCAATCCCCCTTTCACATATCTTGGTCATGTGTTAAACACACAAACAGTGAGTCATTAACCTTTACAATTACGAAAAGATCACTTGGTAACATTAAATGATTTTCAAAAACTGTTGAGAGATATTAATTGGATTAGACCTTACTTACATATTACCAAATCAGATTTAAAACCTTTATTCAACATCTTGCAGGGGGACTTTTCTCCCAATTCTAAGAGAATTTTAACATTGGAGGCCAAGGAAGCCTTGACCCTTGAAAAAAAGACTATTGAGTCTCAAAAGGTTAAAAGAGTATATTACTGCCTGCCTTGAGACTTAATTATTCTGGCCACTCTCCATACTCCCACAGAATGTCTGTGGCAATAAAATCAATAAAACAACTCCATCTGCCAGTAACCTCTAAGAAAATATTGGCTCCCTATCCCTATTTAGTAACCTTACTTATAACAAAAGGGAGGCACAGAAGTGTTAAATTATTTGGACATGATGTAAACGGTATAACATTCCTTATAATAAGTTTCAATTTCAAAGATTTTTATGATTGGCCAGTAGCCCTAACTGATTATAGGGAACAAGCTTTGTTTCATTTACCCAAAAGTCCACTGTTATGACTTATTTTTCTTTTTTTTTATTATGAAGTTGTGGGGTACAGTTAAGGGTTACGTATACAATTGCATTTCATTCAGGCACCCTGTTGATATGGGGTGTTTCCCTATTCCCAGACAGATATTTGCTACTGTTAATCCCATCTCCCTCCCCCCCATAGTTTCCCAGTACTGTCAGTCATTTTCTTATAGTATTGCATTGGATGTTTAAGGTCCATTAAATGAGTGAGAACATGTGACACTCGGATCTTTGGTTCTGTGAGAGGTCACTAGTATTATAGACTCTAGTTCCGTCCGAGTTTGCTGCAAATTCATGATTTTGTTCTTTTTTTATGGCTGCATAGTATTCCATCGTGTATATGTACCACATTTTTTTAAATCCAGTCCTCTTTTTGATGGG
>NW_007172285.1:0-1435 GCF_000164805.1 Carlito syrichta | reverse complement strand
TGCAGGGCGTCTTGCTGACGACTAAAGACGAATCAGGGCTTGAGGCGTGAATGTGGGTAATAACAATCCTCATATACAGGAAACTACATGGCCTCTTGTTATTAAAAGAGAAGAAATCTGTTTTCCACCGTTCCCCTTTCAAAAATGTACATGACTTCTTACTAAGGGCTAAACAAGAATCAGGGTTGCGAAACAGGAATCAAGGGAAAGAGAGTCCTCACATACAGGACACTACTTGACTCCAAATAAGTACGAATAGAGAATCATTGTTGTACGTACGCTCAATCAAAAAAATTTCCAGGTTATCTGCTATGGGACAAACAAGAAAGACATCTTCGAGCTCCCCAAATGTTTCAGAGCAATTTAGCATTCGGATATTATGAAGCAGTCATTTCAGGACTCCAGCAACATTCTGGTCCTCTTAAAAGTTGTAAATGGTATTGGGCACTCCAAGTCCGTTAGGTTCCTCAGAACAAGTAAGGCCAGATTCCAGGATAAAAAGAATCTTCTTGCCATATTTGGATGTGACTCTGGTCTTAAGGTGAACCCTGTAATACTTCCCCTTCCATGTCTCTTTTTATTTTGAGAAGGGACAATGGTTTTGAACTTGCCAAATATTTACTATGTACTTTTAATGGTAACCAGGAATCATGCAATTCACGAACCTAGGAAACTTCTGGGCATCTGTCGTTTGTGATACTGAATTTGTATTCAAATCTACAGGAAAAATCAGGTCATCTTATTGAGAATAAAATGGAAATCGGGTTCTAGGAGTTCTCATTTTACGGAATATACAGGGCTTCTTGATAAGTTTTAATCAGGAATGTGGGCTTCTGGGTCCCTACATTTTCAGAGCTACTTGTTCCGTGGGTAGGCTAAATCTGTCATTACAGAACCTCAGGATCTTTCTGGTTCTCTTTTTAGTTGTAATCAAGGATTTGAGCCCCGAAATCCATTTTTTTCCTGGGACCATCTACGATCATAATCATATTTCCCAAAATCAAAAGGTATATTGGTACAAAATTCTTTGATCCAGGTGACTTCAGAGTACAGAAAATTCTTGTGGCTGGGCAGGTAGGAATTGGGGTGTTGTGTTTGGAATATTGCACATTTTGGGGAGGTCTTGCGTAGGGGAACAAGGAATCTTGGATTCCAGTTCCCAAAGAACATTATGGAAGTCTTTCCCTTGATATACAAAAAACTGGAATTCTCGGTCACCAAGAACTGTCTTGGTATCCTGCAGAGTGAAGCAGGAAGTTGGGTAATGGATGTCGACATATACAGGAAACTACACGTCATATTGCTAAGGAAGTGTAAAGATCTTCATTAAATGAGTCCTCCATTCCAAAAACTACAGGCCGTCTTCCTAAGACGTACCCACGAATCAGGTTGTTGAAGTAGGAATCTGGGTAATGGGAGTCCTCACATAAAAAAA
>NW_007172284.1:0-349 GCF_000164805.1 Carlito syrichta | reverse complement strand
TTAAATGAGTCCTCAATTCCAAAAACTACAGGCCGTCTTCCTAAGACGTACCCACGAATCAGGTTGTTGAAGTAGGAATCTGGGTAATGGGAGTCCTCACATAAAAAAACGTCACTGCCTATTGCTAGGTAAGAATAAGGAATCTGCGTTTTTCAGGTCTTCAATCCCAATAATCTACAGAGCATCTTTGAAAGTTCTAAATAAAATCAGAGTTTCGAAGCAGGATGTATGTAATGAGAGTCCTAATATACAGCAATATACACAGCCCCTTGCCAAGGAAGAAAAAGAATCGGGGTTATAGCACTCCTCAGTCCGTAAAATCAACAGGCCATCTGCTGTGGGCTAAACA
>NW_007172283.1:0-1142 GCF_000164805.1 Carlito syrichta | reverse complement strand
ATCGGGGTTATAGCACTCCTCAGTCCGTAAAATCAACAGGCCATCTGCTGTGGGCTAAACAAGAATCAGGGTTTAGAAGCTGGAACATAGGTAATAGCAGTCCTCATATGCAGAATCTATATGATCTCTAGATAAGGAGAACTAACAAACCTCTTTTACACAGTTCCTCCGTCAAGATAACTACATGACATCTTGCTAATGGCAAAACAAGAATTAGGGTTTCCAAACAGAATTCTGGGGAAAGGGAGCCCTCATATACAGGACATTGCATGGCCCCTCGGTAAAGAAGAATAAGTAATCTGTAATACACAAGTTCAGAATCTGAAAAATTCTCATGGTGTCTTGTTACGGTATAAACAAGAATCAAGGCTTCGAGCTCATCTCATGCTTAAGAGATATTTGGCTTGTGGGTATTATGAATCATTCATTTCAGGACACCAGCAACATTCTGGTCCTCCTGAGAGTTGTAATTGGGTATCTGTTTGTACAAATCCCTTAAATTCATCGGGAAAATTAAGGCCAGACTACCGGAAAAAAAGTATCATATTGCCGTACTTGGATGTAACTTTGGTCTTAAGATGAACTTGCTAATCCTTATATTTCCGTTTGTACTTTATGTGTCGAGGGGTCGAATTTTTTTCAGTTGCCAAATATTTCCTAGGTATTATTAAAATGGAACCAGGATCCATGGATTCCACGTCCCTAGTAAACATCTGGGAATCTGCATTTTTGGACACTGAGTTTTGGAATACACATAGACATGAAAATTCAGGGTATCATGCTAAATTCGGAAAGGGAATCTGGTTCTTGGAGTTCTCTATCGCATAAATCTACAAAGTCTCTTGTTATGGTTTAATCAGCAATCTGGGCTTCGATGTCGCCACATTTTTAGTGTGTCTTTTGAAAAGGCACCAGGAATCTTGGGTTTCAATTCCTCAAGAACTTTAGGGGAGCCTTTCTCTTGTTATCCAAGCAACTGAAATTCTATGTCACCAAGAAATATCATGGCGTCTTGCTGAGAATGAAGCAGGAATTTCAGTAATGGGAGTTCTCATGTACAGAACACTACATGACCTGTTGCTACAGAAGAATAAGGAATCTTGGTTACACGAGGCCTCCATCCCAAAAACCTACAGACCGTG
>NW_007172282.1:0-725 GCF_000164805.1 Carlito syrichta | reverse complement strand
TATCCACCTACCTAGCTAACCAGATGTCAACGATCTAACTTAACTAGGTTCCTTTAACTAGCTAGCCAGCTGGCTAGCTAACTCCCTTAACTAGCAGGGTATGCTGCTAGGCAACTGGCTAGCCAGCTGACTTAATTAACTGACTTAACTAGCTAGCCAGTTGACTTAACTAGCTGACTTAACTAGCTAACTACCATGTTAGCCAGTTGACTAAACTAGCTGACTTAATTAGCTAGCTACCTATCTAGCCAACTGGCTGGCCAGCTGACTTCACTAGCTAACTCAACCAGGTAGCCAGATGGCTGGCCAACTGAGTTAAAAAACTAGCTACCTAGTTAGGAAGCTGGGAAGCCAACTGATTAACTAGATGACTAAACGTGCTACCCCTCTTGCTATCCAGCTGAATTAACTAGCTTACTACCTAGATAGCCAGCCGGCTAGCCAGATGATTTAGCTAGTTGACTTAACCAGCTAGTCAGCTGGTTAGACAGCTGAGTCAATTAGATGACATAATTAATGAGCCACCTGGCTATCCAGCTGACTTAACTAGCTCTCTACCTATCTCACTAGCTGACTTTACTAGCTGACTTAGCAACCTAGGTAGATGACATAACTAGCTGACTTAACTGTCTAGCTATCTAGATAGCCAGCTGTCTTCATTAGATGAAATAACAAAATAGACAGTTGTATAGCCATCTGAATTAACTAGCTTTTTAACAAGCAAG
>NW_007172281.1:0-567 GCF_000164805.1 Carlito syrichta | reverse complement strand
GCTACCTTCAGAGGGATCCTGATCTTCTGAGAACAGCTTAGCAAAGGCAGGATGAAGCCGCTGGAGCTGACCCCAAAGAAAATATGTAGGTGGGATGTGCATCCCAGATACTGTGCTAATGAATGATCATTCCTGTTTACTGAGAGCTCCCATTCCCACACCAATAGCTGCCAGAATGGCCGGCCTAGAATGCAACTTGCATGGTGTGACGCCCCTCATCTGTATGGTTTAATTTCCTCCCAAAGCTCTTGGGGTCCTATTCAAAGCAGAGCCAAGGTCCTTCCCTCTCCCGGACCTGCTCGACTCTGCAGAACCCTTGCTCAGATTTATTTGGAGAGTTGTTATTTAATATAAAGTCCACATTACTATCTTCCTGGGGCTGCAGTACCATTGCAGGTAAGCAGTGGAAGGGGTGTGGAAAGGGAGGCGCAGGGGTTGGGGAGGGGAAATGCCAGAAGACAGGTATGGATGGGATAAACACACTTTGAGTCAAAACTCTTCCCCTTCTTGATATCCCTGAACTGTCAAACCCCTGGGGAGAGCCATGATCCTCTTTCTGCCAAAGAA
>NW_007172280.1:0-839 GCF_000164805.1 Carlito syrichta | reverse complement strand
GATGGTTCTCAAATGTGTGAATCAGAACCATCCAGAGGGTTTGTGAAAACACGGATGGATTCTTGGGCTTCACTACCACCTTCTGATTCTGCCAGTCTGGCATGGGGTCTGAGCATTTGCATTTCTAACAAGTTCCCAGGTGAGGCAGAAGCTGCTGGTCTGGGGACCACACTTCCAGGCCCACGTTGGATCTCTGACCTGGGCCTTACAGTGCAGCAGCCGCCAGCTGCATGTGGCTAACGGGCACTTGATTGTGGATGTCTGTGATGTGCTACCCTTTAAGTGAAAAGCAAGCAACGGGCTTCAAAGGCAGCACAGAAACAATGGGAAACATCTCTAAGAATTTTATATTAAATGCATATCGGAAAGAAATTCGCTTGGATATATTAGAATAGATAAAAGGTATTATTGAATTGATTTAATCTATTTATTTGCTCTTTTTATTGTGGTTATTGGGAAATTTAAAATTGCAATTGTGGTTCACATTATATCTCTTTTGAATGGTCCTATAATAGACAAGTCAAATAAGTAAGATAGCAAACTGTTATAAAGAAAACAGCATTGGGATCATTAGGTATTCTAACACTGCATAAATATTAATAATCTTAGAAATTGCTAACTTTAAATAAACTTTAAACTTTAGAGTAGTTTTAGATTGACAGAAAAGTGGCCAAGACAGAATGGGCACCCATTTACTGTGTGTAATGTGTTGACGGTACGTAAAATCAAATCTGAGAGTTTGAACATCAATTGTTCAATTGTTGTAGTTTTTAAACTTTATTAAGATATTAAAATCTGAGAACTGCAGTTACACAAGCACCTGAGGACTGTTCAACTGG
>NW_007172279.1:0-983 GCF_000164805.1 Carlito syrichta | reverse complement strand
CATGTGAGAAATAAACATACACATAAAATATATGTTTCCAAAAATAATATATATATGTCTCTAGTAAACATTTAAACATAGATGTCTTCATAGCGGTATGTGAATGATAAATGAAAGTGAAATGTCTCAACTTAGCAAAAATATGGAAGTTTTCATGTAATGTTTTTTAAATTGTTAGACTCCACCAAACCCCCCTTGCAGTACAACACCACTTGCATAAAACAACCATTTTCTCAATCATATACTTCATCCAAAAACTGGTAAGAACATTTAGTGAGAGCTTATAAGCTTGTTTTTCTTTCTAAATCTGAATAAATAAAGCATACAGAGAAATAATAGCAAAAGGAAAATCATGTATATGGCTATTCCCTTTCTGGAAACTGGTAGAATGTGAACAGAACACTGCAGGATAGGACACACAAAATATCTGAGAAAGAAATGATTCTCTATAGGTGCAACCTGATAGGCTCTTCTGAGGACACATGCTCATGGATTTAATCATAGACGCTACCAATATTTCCTCTGTTGGCTGTTTTGGCTCCATATAGAAAGATGAACTGAAATCAAAGGTGTTTCTGTTGCTTCCTGCAAAAACAATGCTTGTAAACTACACAATAAAATAATTTAAAACATATAAAGAGCAAACTTCCAATATGAATACACTAATATGAATATGCTAAATGGTTTCTAAAGAAGCGGACTGGACTGTATGTAGTTCTGCAATTCAGGCTATAACACATTTTCAGAGGAATCTTCTACTAAGCAAAAACTACTAAGTGCTGGAAAATGTTTCTACACCAAGAAAGCATCAGTCCCCCCTGATATCAGCCATTTTTAAATTTGCACAACCATTTTTCAAAGGGTCAAATTATTTTTCCTTCTTTAAGTTCTTTGATGTAGTGGCCCAGCTTCACGGTGGTCCCCAGCTTCAGCCCCAAGTGCCCCAGCATCATGTCGTTCGTGAGCAGCAGCAGAGCCTTCCC
>NW_007172278.1:0-318 GCF_000164805.1 Carlito syrichta | reverse complement strand
AGGCATCAGGCTCCGCCCCAGATCTATCGAATCAGGAACTCTAAGAGTGGGGGCAGCAGTGTAGGGGAAGGAAGGACGGGGTAGGACAGCGAGAGACACCTAGTAGAGGGCGGTGTCTGAGATCCAGGAAGGGCAAGTCGCAGAAAGCACCTGTGCTGCCTGCGCTGGGTAGGAGAATGATCTGGAAATGGGTCAGAAGGACAAGGTCGGACGGTTGGTTGGCTATGGGGATAAGCAGGATTAGGAGGGGAGGTCTCCTCCAGGCCCTCCATTGTGTTCAGGAGAGAGGAAGGTAGACTTAGGGGGGACTGAAGTGGG
>NW_007172277.1:0-390 GCF_000164805.1 Carlito syrichta | reverse complement strand
GCCAGGGTGACCCTGGCTGAGTCGTGCAGTAGGAGAGAGGCCCAGGAGACATCCTGTGTCTTGCCTCACCAGGTCGCCTTGTACTCCTTTCCCTGCAAGACTCCACGTGTCCCTTGGAAGCACTCCTTCTCTCTTCTCACCAGTGACAATGATAAAGACACCGACAGATAATTTTACTTGTCAAAGCATTTACTTTCTAAGAAATCTTCATTACCTCTGGTGTATACGGCTCACAGAATTTCTGGTCATCACATCTCTACCAACATGCTACTTTTTACATAGTCCTCAGAACTACATAGGATATGCTCCTTACATACACTGATGGGCTCGATTTTGTGTTAACTGAGATATCTTTGAAAGGACAGACCGAGAGTGGGAAGCCATTTATCA
>NW_007172276.1:0-1136 GCF_000164805.1 Carlito syrichta | reverse complement strand
TCAGCTAGTTAAATCAGCTAGCTATCCAGCTGTCTAGCTAGGTAGAGAGCGAGTTAAGTTTGATGGCTAGCCAGCTGATTACTTCATTTAGTCAGCTAGTTAAGTCAGCTGGCTAGGCTGCTGGCTAGCTAGATAGCTAGGCACTTAAGTCAGTTGGCTCTCCAGCTGGCAAACTAGTTAAGTCAGCTGGTTTACTCAGCTAGTTAGGTCAGCAAACGTGCTGGCAACTGGTTGACATTGCTAACTAATGCACCAACTCGTCAGTCATCTTGTTAACCCATCTAACTAGTCGGCCAATTAGTCAGCCAAATTTTTAAGCCTGCTAACAAGTTGGCCTAGTAGGCAGCCAATGTGTTAAACAATATAAGTAGTCGGCCGACTCATCAATCCACAAGTTAATTCACCTAGCTAACTTGTTAACTAACTAGTTAAGTCAGCTTTTTAACTCGTTTACCAGGTAGTTAAAACAGTTACTTAGCTCGTTAACCAACTCGTTAAGTCAGTTAGCCAACTAGTTAAGTCAGCTAAGTCAGCTAGGTAACCAGCTACCTAGCTGAGATAGGTAGCACACTAGTTAGCTCACTATTTAAGTCACATACTTAAGTCTGTTACCTAACTAGTTAGATAATTATTAAAGCAACCACTTATTCAGCTAGTTAAATAGTTAACTATTTATTTCAGGTAGTTAAGTCAGCTAGCTAACTTGTTAAGTTCGTCAGTTAAGTCAGCTAGCTAAGTAAAGTCAGACAGCTAAGTCAGCTAGTTGTCATCTTTCTAATTTAGTCAGATGGTTAAGACAGCTAGCTAGCTAGTTAACTAACGGGTTAAGTCAGCAGGTTGAGTGAGGTAATAAGCTAATTAACTGTGGGGTTAAGTCAGCTGCTGGATTCAGCTAGCTAGCTAGTTAGCAAATGGGTTGTCAGCTGGTTAAGTAGGCAAGCTAGCTGTTAACTAACGAGTTAAGTCAGATGATTAAGTCAGGTAGCTAACAAATTAACTAAGGAGTAAGCTTACTAGTTAGCTAGCTGGTTAAGTCAGCAAGCTTGCTAGGCTGCTAACGATTTAAGTCAGCTTGTTAGCTTGGTAGCTAGCTGGTTAGATAACTATTTAAGTCAGCTGGCTAGCTAGGTAGCTAG
>NW_007172275.1:0-399 GCF_000164805.1 Carlito syrichta | reverse complement strand
CGGGGCTGGGGTGGTGTGAGGGGTCTCCGGACCCAGCTTCCTGGTTCCCGGGACTCCTTGCCGTTGTGGGCCACCCCGACACCCACTCCGGAACCTCGCCGCCCCTACCACGAGGCACCCGCTGACCCCAGTCAGCCACCCGGGGCACTGGCGCTGACCCGATGGCACCGAGCTAACCAGCTCTGCCGCCCCCTCTCCTCCAGGAGCCCCCACCACCCGGGCCGCCGGGTCCCATGGAGTCCCAGAACAGCGGTCGTGGGGTCACCCTTACCACCTCAGGGTGGCAGCAGCCCGCAATTCCGCACCTCGGGGGGGGGGCACAACGACCCCCGGAAACACTCTGCCTCCTGGGCGCTGCTGGCAGCTAACACTCCTACCCACCCAGTCACCTGCCCCGCA
>NW_007172274.1:0-724 GCF_000164805.1 Carlito syrichta | reverse complement strand
CCTGGTTCCCGGGACTCCTTGCCGTTGTGGGCCACCCCGACACCCACTCCGGAACCTCGCCGCCCCTACCACGAGGCACCCGCTGACCCCAGTCAGCCACCCGGGGCACTGGCGCTGACCCGATGGCACCGAGCTAACCAGCTCTGCCGCCCCCTCTCCTCCTGGAGCCCCCACCACCCGGGCCGCCAGGCCCCATGGAGTCCCAGGACAGCGGTCGTGGGGTCACCCTTACCACCTCAGGGTGGCAGCAGCCCGCAATTCCTCACCTCGGGGGGGGGCACAACGACCCCCGGAAACACTCTGCCTCCTGGGCGCTGCTGGCAGCTAACACTCCTACCCACCCAGTCACCTGCCCCGCAGGCAGCAGGACATACACACAGAGGTAGAGAAACATCCACACCCACACCCCCAACCCTCACCCCAACACCGTACTCCCCCTACACGCATCCACATCCACCCGCAGCACCCCACTCACTCGCCATCCCCATCCCAAGCACACTTACACGCACGCACCCACATACAGTCGCACACAGGCAGACCCTGGGTGGGAGGGAGACGGAGAGGGAAACGCCCATAGCAAGGGTCGGAAAGCGACAGGACACCTAGGAAGGGACAGAGACAGAGGGGTGGGAGAGAGAGGGCAAGGAGCACAAAGTCCAGAGCTCAGCGACCCACGGACACAGCAAGCTCTCCACTGAGAGACAGATGTCTTGGGGACGATCGT
>NW_007172273.1:0-524 GCF_000164805.1 Carlito syrichta | reverse complement strand
TTTCTCTCTCTGCCTCTGTCTATACACACACAAGTTTTTTTTTCAAATAATAATAATTTGACCTATATATGTTAATTTCTGGGTTGTCTATTCTACTTCATTGGTCTGTAAGTCTGTGCGCCACTACCCTACCGTTTTTATTACTGCATTATTGTAACAAATTTTAAAATCAGAGAGTGTGAGGCCTCCAGTTTGATTATTTTTTAACTTTTTTGGCTATGGTGGGTCTGTTGTGTTTACATATGAATTTTAGGTTGAGTTTTTCTGTTTTCACAAAAAATGTCATTGAGCTTTTCATAGACATTCCAATGAATCTGTAGATTATTTGGGTAGCATTGACATCTTAGCACTACAAGGGGGGAGCCCAAAAAACTGGAATTGTTTTTTCGAGGATGAGACCCTTGTAGTGCAGGTTTTTCTCCTCACCAAATCAGGGTTCTAGAAACCCATCAGTGTGCCAGCTCACATTGCTGTGGCAGGCTGCATTTGTCTTCGGTTTTTTTTTTTTTTTTTTTGGAGATTCT
>NW_007172272.1:0-3828 GCF_000164805.1 Carlito syrichta | reverse complement strand
TTAGGTTGAGTTTTTCTGTTTTCACAAAAAATGTCATTGAGCTTTTCATAGACATTCCATTGAATCTGTAGATTATTTGGGTAGCATTGACATCTTAGCACTACAAGGGGGGAGCCCAAAAAACTGGAATTGTTTTTTAGAGGATGAGACCCTTGTAGTGCAGGTTTTTCTCCTCACCAAATCAGGGTTCTAGAAACCCATCAGTGTGCCAGCTCACATTGCTGTGGCAGGCTGCATTTGTCTTCGGTTTTTTTTTTTTTTTTTTTGGAGATTCTTCCAATGAGTTTGCTCATTTTATGATGGGTTATTTACACTAACAACTTGTCCACACTGCCCTGATTGCTCAGCGACTTTTAGCCAAAAATGGCTTGCCCTTCCCCTGCCCCTGCCATGTCCCATCTTGGCCTGAGTGACTATTTGTTTCCCCAGATGGAAAATGTCCTTAAAGGGAAACATTTTGCTGATGTAGAAGAGGTAAAAACAAGCATTAAAAGGCTTCTGAAGTTGAAAACAGTTTAAAAATTGTTTTGAGCAATGGAAAAAGAATCTCAATACATGCATTATGTCAAACAGAGTACTTTGAAGGTGACTAAGTTTTAGACATGTAATAGCAAATACACAACTTTTTAAATAAATACTATCCAGTTTTGGGTTTTTTTTGACATTCCCCCCTCATATCATCTACCAATCCATGAACATGGGATGTGTTTCTATTCATTTATGTTTTAAATTTCTTTCAGCAATGTTTTGTAGTGTTCATTGTACAAGTCTTTCACCTCATTGGTTACATTAATTCCGAATTATTTTATTCTTTTTATGCTATTGTAAATGGAATTGTTTTAATTTTCCTTTCAGATTGTTCATCGTTAGTGTATAGAAAAACTTTTTTTTCCTATTGACTGTATTCTGCTACTTTGTTGAGTTCATTTACTAGTTTGAATTGTTGGGGGGTTTTTGGAAATATTTGGGGTTTTCTACATATAACATCATATCATCTGTGAACAGAGATCATTCTACTTCTTTCCCTGTTTGAACGTCTTTTATTGTTTTATCTTGCCTAATTGATCTGGTCAGAAGTTCTAGTACTATGTTGAATAGAAGTAATGGGAGCAGACATTCTTGCCTTGAAAAGCCTTTATTCTTTCGCAATTAAGTATGATTCTTGTTGTGGGATTTTTGTATATGGCTTTTATTATGTGGAGGCAGTTGCTTTGTATTTCTAGTTTGTTGAGTGTTCTTATCATAAAATGACATTAAATTTTGTCAAATGCTTTTTCTGCATAGAGATGATCTTTTTTTCTTTTCATTTAGTTAAGTATATTACATTGATGGATTTTCATATGTTGAACCATCTTTACATTGTAGGACTAAATCTCACTTGATCATGGTGTATAGTTCTTTAAATATATTGCTGAATTTGGTTTGCTAGCATTTTTATTAATATTTTTTGTCACTGTTCATAAAGGATATTGTTGTGCTATTTTCTTTTTTTGTAGTGTCTTTTTTTTTAGCTTTGGTATCAGGGTAGTGCTGGCCTCATAGAATGAGTTAATATCTCTCTTCGTCAATTTTTTGGAAAACTTTGAGAAAGATTGGAGTTCATTATTTAAACATTTGGTAGACCTTAAACATCAGTGAAACTCAAACATTAGTGAAACCATCAGGTTCGGAACTTTTCTTCATTGGGAAATTTTTTATCACAAACAATCTCCGTACAAATTACACATATATTCAGATCTTCATGATTTTGTAGTTTCCTTTGAAAGTTAGGTCTTGGTGTCATCTATATTCTTAAGTGTTGTATGTGGTCAAATGTGTTTAATCACATACAAACTATTATATCTTATGTTGTATGGTTATATACTTTTAAAAATATTTGTTTTTATTCAAGATGCAGATGTATATTATGTTTGCAATTTAGTTTTTATTTTAAATCAAGATATATTAATTTAATATATCTATATTAAATATAGATATATTCTATAATTATGAGATTGTGTATTTCATAATATATCTCACTGTTATAAATAATCCTTATTCAGTTAAATATTGGCCAGTGAGACAACAAACATCATTAACAGCATGGATTTCCTCTTTTAAAGCTTACCTTAACATTTTTCCCTTTTAGAAGACAGAGAATGGATCACAGACCTCAGCTTAAGTGAACATGCTGATGATGCAGTTGTCTTGGGTGTTGTGCAGAGTGCCCAGAATCCATCATTGACTAGAAGATGGCAAAAGAAGGGCAACAATGACTCTAAGGCAGCAGTACCATGGTCGTGGCTTTCTTTAGTAGTCTGTTGTTTATCAGTTTACTAGGCACCTGAAAATTAGTTGCTGAAGTTACACAATTTAAACATATTCAATTTAAATAAATGTCCTGGACATTTCTTCCAAAACAAAAGCAAACAAACAAGCAAACAGAAACCCCACGTGTACTCATTATTCCGCTCAACACACATGAATCATTGCTTTAGATATTTTTTATAACAACATATTCAGAAATAATATTAGTAAAATGTAACACAGGATGTGGTATATTTTGAGCAATTC
The DNA here is from genome assembly GCF_000164805.1 of Carlito syrichta. Classification (NCBI taxonomy): domain Eukaryota; kingdom Metazoa; phylum Chordata; class Mammalia; order Primates; family Tarsiidae; genus Carlito; species Carlito syrichta. The sequence continues at coordinate 1,275 of NW_007172272.1, read as the reverse complement.
TTATTAAACACATACTTAGTTTCATTATACACTCAGGAGACAGCGTGTTAATACTAGATTTTACACACTCTCTTCTTGGTTCATGTTGTAATCAACAGAACCAAGTGGGGTTGATTGACTTAGATAAAGAGTGCTGCTCATAGTGGAGGCTGAGAAAGCTTGGTTCTCAACCTAACACTGTGTGTGTTGACCCTGGGATCTTGATTTCAGTTCATTAGTTCCATTCTCCAATCAAAGTAAATGCAAAATGCCCCATAGGATAACTCTTTTGACAAGTTGAATGTTCACTGTAATATTTTCCTAAGGAGAGTATATAGAGTATACGACACTGAAATTCACTAGTGTTATTAGGACATTGTTGTTATCCCATGGTTTGATTTATGCTGAATTTCCTAAGAAGTTGCAGTAGATAATGGATGAATTAAGGCAATTTAGCCTCTATGTTGCATATACTAGCTCTATGCTTGGCCCCAAGGATGGGGGGCATGGAAGTCATGTCCCCAGATCTTAGGAAATGCAAGCTTAGGATGAATACTTGACAAAGTTGGCAATTTGCCTTGGCTTAGAGGCTCTCTCCAAGCCCCATTTTAATTACATACTTTATATATGTGTATGTGTACACACACATACACACACGTGCGTGCGCGCACACACACACACACACACACACACACACACACACACGTATAATTTATATGTCTTTCTTGCCCCAAACTCTTAGAACTCCTTGGTCAACTTAGTTCTTTGCTGTATGCATTTATGTTGAGAATCTGTCAGAGAAAAAGAAATTAGTGGAAAAACAATCTCCTTACAAAATGCTTTTGGTTCTATAATTAGGTGCCTATTTTGCATAAATGTCCAGAGTGGTGTCCAAACTTCTTGTTGCTTCCTTCGAGGCAGTCCGAAGGAACAGTTGTAAGTCACTGTACATGTTCATGAAAACAAATTCATGAGCATGCCGTGAGAAATTTATCATGAAGACAAATCCATATAAATAGTAGCCAAGTGCTTTTAACCATCAGCCTGGGCAGATGAGTCAAAATCAATAATCCACACTAAAAAATTTGTTGAAGCACCTACCTTAGGCTAGGCCCTGCCAGACCCTGGTGACATAGAATAAATTCTTGTTACTATTTCTCAAGAGCTTAGAGTCCGCTGTGGGGATTCTCAACACCAGGGTGAGCAGAATCATCTGGGAACTGGCTATAATGCAGATTTATGGATCTGACTCTTAGAAGTTGAATGAATGTTCAGGAAACTGCATTTATTCTGTCA
>NW_007172271.1:0-6018 GCF_000164805.1 Carlito syrichta | reverse complement strand
AAGATGACACAAACAAGTGGAAAAATATCCCATGCTCATGGATTGGAAGAATCAACATTGCGAAGATATCCATCTTACCTAAGGCAATCTACAAATTCAATGCAATACCCATCAAATTACCACCAACATTCTTCTCAGACCTAGAAAAAACAACACAGGAATTCATATGGAAACACAATTGTCCAAGAATAGCCAGAACAATTCTCAGCAAATAAAAAAAGAAAGCAGGGGGTATCACATTACCAGACTTCAAACTCTACTATAAAGCTACAATCACCAAAACAGCTTGGTATTGGTATAGGAATATGCATATAGATCAATGAAATAGAATTGAGATTCCAGAAGCAAAACCTCAATTTCTCAACCAACTCATCTTCGACAAAGCCTCCACCACCTACCACTGGGAAGAAGAGAACCTATTCAGTAAATGGTGCTGGAAAAACTGGCTGACCACATGCAGAAGATTGAAACAGGAAGACCCCTACCTATCCCCATGCACAAAGGTTAACTCCAAATGGATCAGAGACCTAAATGTAAAACCTCAAACCATAAGAACCTTAGAAAATGAAGGACATACCCTCATGGAATTCGGAACTGGCCTCCAATTCCTGAACAAAACCCAAAACCCACAGGTCATAAGAGAGAGGATAGACAAGTGGGACCTTATTAAACTGACAAGCTTCTGCAAAGTCAAAGAAACAATCAAGAGCGCAGGGAGACAGCCTACAGACTGGGAAAAAATATTTGCCAACACCAGGCCAGACAAAGGCTTAACATCTTTGATCTACAAGGAACTCAAACGTGTTGAAAAGAAAAAACAAACAACCCCATTATAAAATGGGCAAAAGACATGAACAGACACTTCACAAAGGAAGACATCCAAGCAGCCAACAGACATATGAAGAAATGTTCAACTTCACTAATCATCAGGGAGATGCAAATCAAAACCACACTGAGATACCACCTAACTCCAGTCAGAATGGCAATTATCAACAACTCAAAAAATAACAGCTGCTGGAGAGGGAGTGGAGAAAAGGGAACACTTCTACACTGTTGGTGGGAGTGTGAACTAGTGCAACCTCTGTGGAAAGCAGTGTGACGATTCCTAAAAGCTCTAAATATCTACCTCCTATACGACCCCACAATCCCCCTAATGGGAATATATCCGGAAGAACACAAATCACTCTACAAAAAAGTCACCTGCACACGTATGTTTATTGCAGCATTGTTCACAATAGCAAGAACCTGGAAGCAACCATGCTGCCAATCAAAATACGATTGGATTTAAAAAATGTGGTACATATACACGATGGAATACTATGCAGTCATTAAAAAAGAACAAAATCATGAATTTTGCAGCAACCTGTATGGAACTAGAGTCTATAATTCTGAGTGACCTCTCACAAAAACAAAGGTCCGAGTATCACATGTTTTCACTCATATAATGGACTTTGAACATCCAATCTAATACTATAAGAAAATGACTGACAGTAGTGGGAAACTATGGCGGGGGGAGGGAGATGGGATTAACGGGCAAATATCTATCTAGGGATGGGGAAGCACCTCTAATCAATAGGGTGCCTGAATGAAAGGTATTTGTATACCTAACCCTTAACTGTACCCCACAATATCATAATAAAAAATATTGATTATTAAAAAAAAGAGGGATTAGGTTATGAGAGCTCCACCCTCAAAAATAAAATATGTGCTCTTGAAAAAAGAACAAAATCATGAATTTCACAGCAACCTGGATGGAGCTAGAGTCTATAATATTGAGTGATCTCTCACAGAAACAAAGATCCTGAGTACCACATATTCTCACTCATATAGTGGATCTTGATCATCCAACGCACTACCATAAGAAAATGACTGACAGTGGTGGGAAACTATGGAGGGGGATGGGAATAATAGTAGTAAACATCTGTCTGGGGATGGGGAGACACCTGTTATCAGCAAGGGAAACTGAATGAAGCATATTTGTATACCCAACCTTTAACTGTACCCCACAATATCAAAATAAAAAATATTGATAATAATTTTTAAAAAAAGAAAGGAGATGTCTTTCTTCTTCCACCCCTTTCAATCTTCCTACTATATGAAAACACACAGCAATAAGTTGCCCTATTAGGAACAGGCCCTCACCAAACACAGAATCTGTTGTTGCCTTGATTTTGGACTTTTTAGCTTCAAGAACTGTAGGCAATAAATTTCTATTATTTATAAACTTCCCAGTTTATAATTTCAGCCTGAATGGACTAAGACACAGTATTTTTCTTTCTTACAGACCTCACATTACTCTCTCCGATTTTTACTTCAAATCTCAGTGGCTTTGGGGTTCACCATGGCTGCCCGGAGGACACTGTCAACAGGAAAGAGTGTCTATGCTAGTGGGTTACATGGCCTTCATCATAGTGCATGCCCTTGTCTCTCATTCTCTGAGGATGTATTATTTTCTCAATGGTAATATATAGGAATGGTAATCAGAAAAATCAATTCCTCCCCAAAACATACCACTGCATACCAGTTAAATTCACTTTCCATAAGGGAATTGGAAGGGTAAAAGTTTTTAAAGGTGTTGCAGGTTACTGGTGAAATTATTTTGGCCAAGGGATTTTCTACATCTTTCAAGTAATGTCAAATTTACACATTCATAACCTCTTACTGGATATTTCTCAAATTGACTTATTCATATCCTATTACTGGATATTTCTCAAAAGTCAAGTATCTGACAGGTTTAGTACTGAGCACCAAAGCATCCTGCAATAGGCTACCTCTGATTTATATAATAGTTCTTTTTCAGATAAGTCTTTTTTGATGAATACATAATTCAGTAGACATTGTTTATAAACTCTTAAGTAAGCTGAGTGGTCTACTGATTCTCAACTTACTTTTATCTGTTTATAAAGTTAACTATGGTTTATTATAAATATTCATATCTGCAAATCACTTCCCCATAACCTTTAAATCCTAGTATTTAAAATTGGCTCATCAGCTTAATAAATTTGCCACATTTAACCAAATCAAATATATTTAAAAAGCATGATTTTCTTTCCTTGCTTGCTTGGCCTAAAAAATAAAGAAAGCACTGGTAGTCCCACAATTGGTCAGAAAAGAACAATCACACTTAAAGGTATGTTGTGCTTTTTTTTTATTCTGATAAGTAAAGCAAAAACTTGTAAACTATATAGCACATGAAATAATATATTGCAAATAGCAACTGAGAACAGTTAAAAGGTCTTTAATATTTGAAAAACTATGTACATATAATGTTTTATCAAAAAAAGGTCAAAAGATGTCAGCTTGAAGTTATTAATAAAATATTTTGTTTGGTCTCTAATCCCAATTCCACATTTTTAACCATCTATATTATACATTGATTTAAAATCAAATGTGGGAAAGTAAACACAAATTTCTTTCTCTCAACAACAAAAATTTATCACTCACACTTTCTTATTTTCTATATCATTTGCAATGAGGCTAGAATATCTGGGATAACTATAGCATTTCAAAAGAAACCCCCAAGGCTGCTCCATTGTCATTCTCAACAATTTTCAGATGGGCCAAGGGGGTGGGGGGAATGGTAGAAATGAGTGTGAGTAGAAGACAATGAAATTAGAAACCAGATAGACAAATGGTGGTAGAAATACTAAGGGTAGAGATCAGGACCATCAACTAGGTGTCTGAGAAGCGTCAAGTCATTTGCTGACTAACATTAGGAAGAAGTAAACTCACAGGAAACACCACATCTCAAATAAAATTCAAATTGATTCACTTGAGGTGGTTCTTTGATGTGGGGACTATTGTGATAAAAACCCATTGCATTTTCAAAGTCAAGAGACTTTGCCACTAAATAAGATGATATCATCCTTCATGATGAAATATAGGAGTGGATGGTCAGCTCTAAACATGGTAGACTCAGGAAGCTGCTTTTCTAGGATGTTACTTCCCATGGCAGCAGTAGCCTCGGTACCCTCCTTGGTGACCTCTATGTAAGATTTGTGCATTAGTTTTGACAAATATAGACTACCTCCTGAAGCTATCTCAGAGATGTCAGCTCAGGATTCATCAAAGATGCCTTTCAGCCCTAGGGCTTTTAAATAGTATTTGATCTCATAATCATTTTCTATCTTGAATTGAGGGAAAAACACCTCGACAAACTGAGAGGTCATTTTTCTTGGATTGGTCCATTTCATTAGATTTCAAAAGGTCAGTTTGCTTTCAATCTGTAGAAATAATTGAAAAGTTATTTAGAATCATGTCATTAGCCAATGAATAAAGCAACAACTGCAAAGATATATAGTTTTCCATAATTATCCCCTTCTGAATATTTTTATGTATGTACATGAATGGGTCCTTGAGGAGTTTCAAAAGGGAAAACTATTAAAACAAATACTTCAAGTACTTTTTGACAAATCACATGTTTAATTTCACCTACTATGGGAAGGCATGAATTACTTGCACTTCAGGGCAAGTTCCTTCTCTGCCTGCACAGGAATAGAAAGAACCAGGGTGGAGCAATGCACAGGAGAAGGAATTTGGGAATCAGATCTTCAGAGGGATAAAGAAGCTCAGCAGGCATTTAAATCAGTGTTTTCTGGCCATCTTCCCATTGTGAAAGACATAGAAAATGCACAGCTTGCTGGAGTAAATCAATAGAACCTCAGGTGGCCTGAGCCAAGGAGCCCAGTGCTCCAGCCCTAAGGGCTTGAGCGATTCATATCTCCCAACACCATCACTCATACTGTCTGAGAGCCTTGGATACAAATCAACTATCCTAATCAGCAGATGAGACAACCAAAGTCCACAAGGATGCAAGGAGATATGCCTGTGATGCAAAGCAAGCAATCTTATTTACACAGCTAGGAGCCTGCGTCTCACTTTCCAACTCTATTACTGCCACCAAATGATTCACACATTGAATTCATCAACTCTTGAATATTGGGAATTGACTATACATCTTCTAGATTTATAAGAAGAAGATATTTCATGAGCGTTATTTAGAAATCTTTTACAGAAGTATTCTTCTCAAATTCAGGCTCACTACGAACTTAAATAGTTTTTCACCCATATTAAACTTTACTTGTATTCTTGTCAAGAACCTGAAGGTATACAATTAAATTTATTCTCATTTAAATTTCCTGTATGTCAACAATACAGTTTGTAGTTAACCTGTAATAACTTTTTTGCTCTGAGTTGGGTTTTTTTTTTTAAATTTAGCCCACTACAGAGTCAACATCCTCATGATTATTTGGTTATATAGGGTTTTGCAGGTGTTTAGGATTATACAGCATTTGGTTAATTTTAGTTGAATCCACTTATTACTAGATAAATCTGTTACAGAAAAAGAAAACTCAGATAATTGCTGCAAGACCAAAGGTAACTTTTGAGCTTGTTCTATCTGAATTACTTATTATTATTTTTGGGGGGAGGTTGGAGTCTCACTGTCCCCCAGGTTGGAGTCCAGTGGTATACTCACTGCCATCACAGCTTCAACCTGCTGGGCTCAGGTTATGCTTCACCTCAGCCTTCCAAATTGCTGGAACTACAGGTGGTGCCGCCATGCCCAGATAATGTTTTTATTGTAGAGAAGAGGTCTTGCCAAGGAGCCCAAGCTGGTCTCAAATCGCTGGGCTCAGGCAATCCTCTTGCCTTTACCTCCCAAAATACTGGAATTACAGGCCTGAGTCACCACACTCAACTGGGTTACTTTTTAAGTACAGATTACTTTAGGCTGAAATAATTGATGTGTACTGAAATCTGAGTGGTATAAATTTTATAAGGCAAATTTTAACAATGACAATGTTAGAACCTTACTCTTGCTGCTCATGTCAAAAGGATATTATGATGAAAACTTAATGAATGAAGAATGAAAATCTTTATAGCCATTCACTAGTCTTTGCTTATGTAGAAACTATATTTATAAAACTTTAAAATCATGTTTTTAAATTGTAGAAAAAAAGATAGATATAAACAATACCTTTGAATAGTAGGCATACACATTTTTTTTTTTTTTTTTTT
>NW_007172270.1:0-406 GCF_000164805.1 Carlito syrichta | reverse complement strand
GAAATGGAAGGTAATAGAAGGGAATCTAGAGTAATTGAATGTAATGGAACAAAAAGGAATTGATTGGAATGGAATGGATGGACTGGAGAGGAATGTAATGGAATGGAGTGGAATGGAATGCAATGGAGTGGAATGAAGAGGAATGGCTCGGAATGGAATGGAAATGAGAGGAATGAAATAGATTGGAATGGAATGAAATAGGAGGGAATGGAGAGCAATGGAATGGAATCGAATGGAATCGAATGGAATGGAATGCAATGTAGAGAAATGGAATGGAATAGAATAGAGATGAATACATTGGAATGGAATCAAAAAGAATGGAATGAAATGTAGAGGGATGGTATGCAATGATTAAAATGGAATAGAATAGAGTGGAGAGGAATAAAATGGAATGGAACTGAATGGA
>NW_007172269.1:0-659 GCF_000164805.1 Carlito syrichta | reverse complement strand
GAATTAATGAAATAGATTGGATTCGAATGATATTGAATGGATAGGAATGGATGGAATGCTATGGAGAGGAATGGAATGCAAGGAACGGAAAGGAAAGGAATGGAATGGAATGGAGAGGAAAGGAGAGGAAGGTAATTGAACGGAATTGATTGGAAAGAAATGGAATGGAATGAAATGGAGAGGAATGTAATAGAATGGAGATGAATGGGTTAGAGAAAATGGACTGTAATGTTATGTAATGCAATGGACTGGAATGAAAAGGTATGGAATGGAGATTAATGGCATGGAATGGAATGGAATGGATAGGAATGGAGAGGTGTATAATGGAGTGCAATGGAATGGAATGGAGAGGAATGGGATTGGATGGGTTTGAGATGAATGGAAAGTAGAGAGATGGAGACGAATGGAGAGGAATGGAGAGGAATGAACAGAAATGTAATTCATTCAAAAGGAAGGGAATGGAAAGGAATGGAATGAATGAAAAGAAATGACATTAAATGGAATGAAATCTAGAAGAATGGAAAGGAAAGAAATAGAATGGATGGTAATGGAGAGAAATGGAATGGAATGGAATGGATTGGAAAGGAATGGAAATGAAGGGAATGGAATGGAAGGGATGGATTGGAAAGGAATGGAATGAAGTGGAATGCAGAGGAATT
>NW_007172268.1:0-382 GCF_000164805.1 Carlito syrichta | reverse complement strand
GAATGCAATGGAATAGAGAGAAATGGAATGCAATGAAATGTAATGGAGAGGAATCTAATGGAATGGAGAGGAATGGAATTGAATAGTATGGGATAGAGAGGGATGGAATGAAATTGAATAGAATGGAGAGGAATGGAATGGTATAGAATTCAATGGAATGGAAAGGATGGAATGCAGAAGAATTGAATGGAATGGAATGCTGTGAGTTGGAATGAAATGCATGAGTATGGAATAGAATGAAGTGGAATGGATGGAATGAAGAGGAAAGGAGAGGAGAGAAATGGAATGGAATAGAATGAAATGGAATAGAGTGGAATTGAAAGGGATGAAATGGAGAGGAATGGAAAGTAATGAAATTGAGATGATTGGAATGGAGAAGAAT
>NW_007172267.1:0-308 GCF_000164805.1 Carlito syrichta | reverse complement strand
GAATGGAATGGAATGGAATAGAGTGGAATGAAATGGAATTCAAATGAATTGAATCGAATGCCATGTAATGCTATGGTTTTGAATGGAATGCAGGGGAATGGATTGGACTATCATAGAATGCTGAGGAAAGGAACAGAATGGAATGGAATGGAGTGGAATGGAATGAAATGGAAAGAATGGAATGGGGTGGCATGGAATGGAACGGAATGGAATGGAGAGGGATGGAATGGAGGAGAATGGAATGGAACGGAATGCAGAGAAATGGAAAGGAATGAAATGAAATGTTACATAGAGGAATGACATGCAGA
>NW_007172266.1:0-828 GCF_000164805.1 Carlito syrichta | reverse complement strand
TGGAATGATATGGAGAAGAATGGAATGGAATGGAAGGGAGATTAATGGAATGGAGAGTAATGGAGACGAGTGGAGAGGAATGGAGAGGAATGGAGAATAAATTATTTAATGTAATGGAGTGGAAAGGAAAGGAATGGAATGAAACGGAGAGGAATGGCATGCAATCGAATGGAATGGAGATGAATGAAATGGAAATGAATGAAAGCGAATCTAGAGGAATTTAATGTAATGAAATGTAATGAAATGTATTGGAATGGAATGGATGGATTTGAGAGGAATGGAATGTAATGGATGGAGTGGAATGGAGAGGAACGGCATGGAATGGAGTGGAAAGGAGAGGAATGAAATAGAATGGAATGACATGGAATAGGAGGGAAAGGATAGCAATGGAATGGAATGGAATGAAAGGTCATTGTCTGTCCCTCCTCTTTTATGGATATCCCAGTGACTGGCCATCTTCAGTGAAAAACATCCCAGTGTCCGATCGTGCTCTGTGATAGCTGAACTGTGACTGGCTCTCCTTTGTGGTGGTCAAACCAGTGACAGGCTCTTCTCTGTGAGGTTACTCCAGTGACTAGCCTTCTTCTGTAATGGGTGCTCTAGTGGCGGACATTTATCTAATGACTGGCACTCCTCTGTGATGATTGCCCAATGACTGTCCCTCTTCTGTGATCACTATCCCAGGGCCAGTATTCCTTTGTAACCTGTGCCCTAGAACTGGCCTTCCTGCATAATTCATGCAATCTTGACTATGCCTTTTGTACCATGGATGCTCCAGTCACTGGCTTTCCTCTGAAATGCATGTCCCAGACTGGCCCTCCTTTGAGA
>NW_007172265.1:0-315 GCF_000164805.1 Carlito syrichta | reverse complement strand
CCCGCTGCCATACTCGCATTCATACCCACAGGCTCACACTCACACACATGCTCACCTACTCGCCACTCATATCCGTAGGCTGACACGCATACCCATTCACATACATGCTCACACGAACCATTCACTCATATACGTGTGCACACTCGCGTTCATCTCTCATGCTCATATACACATGTTCACGCTCAGTCACAACCATTCACACTCACTCTCACACATGCTCACCCACTCACATTTAATCGCACACTCAGTCACGTGCTCACCCACACATTCACATGTTCACACTCACCGACACACAGGCTCATGCACTCACACATC
>NW_007172263.1:0-837 GCF_000164805.1 Carlito syrichta | reverse complement strand
CGGGGTATCTCAGTGTGGTTTTGATTTGCATCTCCCTGATGATTAGTGAGGTTGAACATTTCTTCATGTGTTTGTTGGCTGCTCCTCTTTTGTGAAGTGTCTGTTCATATATTTTGCCCATTTTATAATGGGATTGTTTGTTTTTTTCTTTTCAGCACGTTTGAGTTCCTTGTAGATCCAGGATGTTAAGCTTTTGTCAGACCTGGTGTTGATGAATATTTTTTCCCAGTCTGTAGGCTGTCTCCCTGCTCTCTTGATGGTTTCTTTAACCTTGCAGAAGCTTGTCAGTTTAATAAGGTCCCACTTGTCTATCTTCTCTCTTATGACCTGTGGGTTTCGGGTTTTGTTCAGGAATTGGATGCCAGTTCCGATTTCCATGAGGGTATTTCCTTCATTTTCTAAGGTTCTTATGGTTTGAGGTTTTACATTTAGGTCTCTGATCCATTTGGAGTTAACCTTTGTGTATGGGGATAGATAGGGGTCCTGTTTCAATCTTCTGCATGTGGTCAGCCAGTTTTCCCAGCATCATTTACTGAATAGGTTCTCCTTTCCCCAGTGGTAGGTGGTGGAGGCCTTGTCGAAGATGAGTTAGTTGAGAAATTGAGGTTTTGCTTCTGGAATCTCAATTCTATTCCATTGATCTATATGCCTGTTCCTATGCCAATACCAAGCTGTTTTTTGTTTTGTTTTGTTTTTTGCTGAGGATTGTTCTGGGTATTCTTGGATGTTTGTGTTTCCATATGAATTCCTGTGTTGTCTTTTCTAGGTCTGAGAAGAATGTTGCTGGTAATTTGATGGGTATTGCATTGAATTTGTAGATTGCCTTAGGTAAGAAGG
>NW_007172262.1:0-684 GCF_000164805.1 Carlito syrichta | reverse complement strand
TTCAAAGTTCTAAAGAGAAACAAATTCAACCAAGAATAACCTACCCAGCCAAACTAAGCTTCATTAGTGAGGGAGAATTGAAATCTTTTCCAGACATCCAATCCCTAAGAACCTACGCTGCCACCAGACCACCACTAAAAGAAACATTTAAGAAAGTACTGAACACAGAATAAAAAGAAAAAAGAACAACAGCATTCTTCACAAGAGTACAGGCAAAAGATGAAAAACACACATGAACCAACTCCAAAACCCAAAGAAAGACAACAAACAAACAGGAACAACTCTGTAAGAACCTTATGACAGGGATCAACTCTTGCATTTCAATTATTAGCCTAAATGTGAACGGACTAAATGCACCACTGAAAAGACATAGAATGGCAAAATGGATAAAATATCATCAGGCAACAATCTATTGCCTTCACCTCACTAGAAAGGACACCCACAGACTCAAAGTAAGAGGATGGGAAACAAACTTTCAGGCAAATGGAATACAAAAGAAAGGAGGAGTAGCAATCTTAATTTCAGACAAAATACACTTCAAGCTATTAAAAATCAAAAAAGATACAGAAAGCCACTACATAATGATAAAAGGCTCAATCCATCAACAAGAAATATCTATCCTAAACATATATGCACCCAACATAGGTGCACCAACTTTCATAAAGCAACTTCTTGGAAAACTTA
>NW_007172261.1:0-13964 GCF_000164805.1 Carlito syrichta | reverse complement strand
GTCTCTCGGGTTCAGGATTCAGGTACACACAATAAATCAAAAATTAGCCAAGTAAGGAAATGTGGCCTGTAGCTCTAGCCACTTGGAAAACTGAGGTGGAAGGATTGCCTGAACCCAGCAGGTAGAGGCTGAGTGTGCCACTGCACTCCAGCCTTGGTGACAGAGTGAGACTCTGACTCCAAAAAAAAAAAAGAGGAAGAGCCACCAAGGGGGCTCATGAACAAAGAAAAGGCCATGTGAGAATACATGGAGTAGAGAGGCCTAGGAAAAAACCAACCCTGCGGGCACCTTGATCTTGCACTTCTAGTCTCCAGAACTGAAATAATAAATGTATCTTATTTAAACCAAGGGATCTTATTATAGTATTAGACCTAGCAGACTACTACACTTCTGGACCTCAAGAGTATAGCTTTGTTCATCTAAAACTTCTTCTCATACTTCTTGATCTTACTTTTTTCCATTTATATCTCTGATATTAAATTTCAAAATATAATCAGAGAGAGGCAGGGTTCCTATGTTATATTTTTTGCAAACACTATCTATTTGTTCCAAAACATTTTTAAATACATCCATTCATTGCATTGATTTGACAGGTCTCCTATAGTGCTTTCTAAATTCCTCAGGGTTTTTACACTTGGGTTTGCCCCTGGACTCTTTAATCGCTTCCACTGACCTGCCTGTTTATTCTGATGCTGGTATCACATACTATTGCACTGTTTCAATTGCCACACCTTAACAATATGGTTTTTAATATCATAGGTAAATTCTTACTCTGTACTTATTTTTTCTCAGTGTGATTTTGGGTATTTCTGCATATTTAGTCTTCCAAATAAGTGAGAGTTATGCTGCCATGTCAAAAAATGGGTCTCTGCATTATATTTACAAATAAACGTGCAGAAAATTCACACCTTTATACTGTCTGTCCTCCCAACAAGGATGGGCGATGTCTCTCCATTCATTCTGATATTCTTTTACTCATATGTCCCTCATTTGATTGGTTAGTTGGCTGGGTTATTTTCTACACATGAGTTCTATATATTTCTTGTTAAATGTACTCTTAGCATCCTTTGTACTGGGTCTGCACTTTGCAGGGGAAGATAAGATGCCCCGCTGTGTTGGTTTGAGTCTGAAACTTCCCCTTCTTCTCAGGCTTGGTGTATATCTAAAAACATCACTCGTGAACTCTGATCATCTTCCAGTCAATTTTATTCTTGAGAACTCCATGATTGAAAATACAGAACCAGAAATCTTGAAATGAGAGTCTTCTCCCTGCATGGCTACATCCACCTTGTCGCTGATTCTTAATAGGGGCAAACCTGACCTGAGAAAGCTTTTGTCACTTAGCAACAAGTGGGACTAGCCTCTCCTCTCCCCATTCTTCTAGAAATAAAGGCTAAGTAAGCCTCAGGGCCCTGATGGGAAACATCAGTTAGAACTCACAGCAAAGGGCCTTTCTTCTTTAATCTGCCTTTGCTTATTTCCAAAAGCCAGTGCCGCATTTCAAGCTTTGGTCACAGGATGGATTTTTTAAAGGGATGTCCCCTCACATGTGAGAAGGGGCTTGCACTGGCAAATGCCTCAGAAAGCCTGGGGTGCCAAGAATTCTCAACTCCTCCATCCTCCAGGATAACCTTATTCTCTGTCAGGATCCCTGCCTCACCCATAGACACAGTATAGTAGAAGACTCTACAGCTGTCATTTAGTGCTCTCAGGGCCGAAACTAGAGGCAGAGAAAGCATCCTGCTGCAGGGATATACAATAACCTTGCATTTCCCTGTTTCTCACCTGGCAACCCAGGGAAATCTTGGGTTTGTGGGTTCCTTTTCTGATTGTCCCTCATTTAAGATACAAGGAGTTACTGATTCACTCCAACACACTTCTATTCAACTCATTTATTAAATTCCCGGACTTTAAAAAATACATCCTCTCCAGAGTCCTTTTCAGCCAGGGTACAAAAGCACAGTGTGGTTGTCTTTGGTCATGTGTCTGTCCTTGGTCCAATAGCTTGTAGCCAGAGATGGTCTAGAGTCAGAGAGTAAAGAATATGGCCTTTATTACTGTGGTTAGGATACTATTACAAGGAGTGAATCTTAATTGCCTGTAGTGATTAGCTTTTCCAGCATAATGTCCTTTGTTTTTAACTTTTGAGTCACATTATTTCACTCTTTTGCACATCACATAAGCTACATTTTAAAACCTAATTGGAGCATTTATCTATTAAATAAAAAAGTTGTTTAATCCTATTGTTACTTAAATTTAATAATAGCAATATTTAATAATTTAAATATATAAACTAAATATTTTCAATTAATTTAATGAAAGCAATCTGCATTTATGGAACACTTAGTATGTGCCAGGTATTGCAATAATTTTTTAAAATATAAATTACCTATTCTCATTTAATCCTCACATATAGGTTGTTTATTATCCCTATTTTATAGATGAGGAAATGGCACAAACTGGTTTAAAAACTTGCTCAGAAACACAAACCAAATAATCAGTGAACTAGGATTGGAATACAAGCTAATATTTGCAGGGTGCAAGTTTTTTTCCCACATCTTAGTTCAGTTTTCCGTGCTTCATGCTGTTTCTTCCATTGTTAATCTTTTGTTGTGTGCTCAATATTCTCTCCTCTACTTCCTCTGGTCTTATTCCTGCACCTTAGGCTTCTTCTCTCCATCTGAGGAACTCTGTAACTAGGAAAAAGCCAGATCAGAAAAACAAAGTGAAGAGGGGCTGGGTGCACACTTTACATTCCAGAGATGGCAGCACAGCCTAGGAATGTTGCTGAACTGTGGTGGGAAAGAGGCTTGAAGTCCCCATCATTCCTCAGGCCAGTCTGCATCTCCAACATTTGCCTCTCCGATATTAGCAGAGTTTGCTAGAGTTTCCTCTGCTGCCTGTAAGACTGCTACAGCCTATTAAAAAAATAGTATCTCCCTTTATTTTGGTTCTAAGCATTACCATATTTGGAAGAAATTCTTTAACGTTTGTGGTCTGTGTTTGGAATCATTCTCAAGTCAAATGACCTCCCCCTAAGTCCCAGCATCCAACTCCACTGTACCTGTTGTTGACATTCTTTGATCAAGAGGGAGATTTTTGCTTATGGGTAGAAAATGTGCGCTAATGCTGCCATCATCTGGAACTATAAGTTCCTTTGATTCATCCTTAGTTAGGTCATCTTTAATTTCATCAACATGAGAAAAAAAATGTTAGCTACCTAACATCACCATTTAAACTAGGCCTAAGCATTTCAGGAATGAGCAGCCAACAAAAAAATTTATTGTTTCTGTACATAGACTCCATTTAACCTGAGTGCCCAAAAAGTAAATTTAAAGGAACATAACAATGATGCTAACAATATACAGTTATGATAACATTTTATACAATAAAATCATCAAGTATATATTTATATTATAAGTTAATACCTACCAGGAATCTAAATGTCATTATGAATGTTACATATTTATAAAAAAATCCCATTGAGAACAGGAAAAGTATTAAAAGAACATTATCCCGCTGTGTGGTATAAAGTTCATCAGTTTCTCATCTGTAGTGTGTATTCTGGGATGTAGCAGTGAATTAAATTCTGGGTGTCTGACAAAATTTCACCACTCCAGTAAAAGTCAATGAAAGTTTTGCATGAGTCAGATCATGTGGCTTAAGTTATTTAAACACTAAGTATGAATTTGGAATAGTAGATATGCAAAAAATTGATTGCAGTCAATCAGTTTATAATTCATGTGTAGGCCAATAAGCATTGCAGAACGTTAATTCCAAAATAATGCCAAAATAGGACAAGGGACAAGACAATCTTTTTTTAATCAATATTTTTTATTATGGTTTTGTGGGTTACAGTTAAGGGTTAGGTGTACAATTACGTTTCATTCAGGCACCCTGTTGATAAGAGGTGTTTCCCCTTCCCCAGACAGATATTTGCTACTGTTAATCCCATCCCCCTCCCCTCCCCAGAGTTTCCCAGTACCGTCAGTCATTTTCTTATAGTATTAATTTGGATGTTCAAGGTCCATTATGAGTGAGAACATGTGATACTCGGATCTTTGTTTCTGCGAGATATTACTCAGTATGATAGACTCAAGTTCCATCCAGGTTGCTGTGAAATTCATGATTTTGTTCTTTTTTATGGCTGCGTAGTATTCCATCATGTATATGTACCACATTTTTAAAATCCATTCCTCTTTTGATTGGCAGCATGGTTGTTTCCAGGTTCTTGCTATTGTGAACAACGCTACGATAAACATACGTGTGCAGGTATCTTTTTGGTAGAGTGATTTGAGTTCTTCAGGGTATATTCCAGTAGAGGGATTGCGGGGTCATATGGGAAGTTGATATTTAGAGCTTTTAGGAATCACCACCCTGCTTCCCACAGAGGTTGCACTAGTTTACACTCCCACCAACAGTGTAGAAGTGTTCCCTTTTCACCACACCCTCTCCAGCTGTTGTTATTTTTTGAGTTGTTGATAATTGCCATTCTGACTGGAGTTAGGTAGTATCTCAGTGTGGTTTTGATTTGCATCTCCCTGATAATTAGTGAGGTTGAACATTTCTTCATGTGTTTGTTGGCTGTTCGGATGTCCTCTTTTGTGAGGTGTCTGTTCATATCTTTTGCCCATTTGATAATGGGGTTGTTTGTTTTTTTCTTTTCAGCATGTTTGAGTTCCTTGTAGATCCAGGATGTTAAGCCTTTGTCAGACCTGGTGTTGGCAAATTTTTTTTCCCAGTCTGTAGGCTGTCACCCTGCTCTATTGATGGTTTCTTTGGCCTTGCAGAAGCTTGTCAGTTTAATAAGGTCCGGCTTGTCTATCTTCTCTCTTACGATCTGTGGGTTTCGGGTTTTGTTCAGGAATTGGATGCCAGTTCCGATTTCCATGAGGGTATTTCCTTCATTTTCTAAGGTTCTTATGGTTTGAGGTTTTACATTTAGGTTCTGATCCATTTGGAGTTAACCTTCATGCATGGGGATAGATAGGGGTCCTGTTTCAATCTTCTGCATGTGGTTAGCCAGTTTTCCCAGCACCATTTACTGAATAGGTTCTCCTCTCCCCAGTGGTAGGTGGTGGAGGCTTTGTTGAAGATTAGTTGGTTGAGAAATTGAGGTTTTGCTTCTAGAATCTCAATTCTATTCCATTGATCTATATGCCTGTTCCTATACCAATACCAAGCTGTCTTGGTGATTGTAGCTTTATAGTAAAGTTTGAAGTCTGGTAATGTGATACCATCTGCTTTGTTTTTTTTTGCTGAGGATTGTTCTGGCTATTCTTGGACGTTTTTGTTTCCATATGAATTCCTGTGTTGTCTTTTCTAGGTCTGAGATGAATGTTACTGGTAATTTGATGGATATTGCATTGAATTTGTAGATTGCCTTAGGTAAGATAGACATCTTCACAATGTTGATTCTTCCAATTCATGAGCATGGGATATTTTTTCTCTTGTTTGTGTCATCTTTGATTTCTTTGAGCAGTGTTTTGTAATTTTCATTGTAAAGGTCTTTCACGTCTCTAGTTAGGAAGACGCCAATGTATTTCATTTTTTTGTGGCTATTGTGAATGGCATTGCATTTTTTATTTGGGTTTCTGTTTGTTTATTATTGGTGTAGAGAAATGCGATTGTCTTTTGTACATTTATTTTGTATCCTGAGACTTTGCCAAAGGTCTTTATCAGTGTAAGGAGGTTTTTGACAGATTCTCTTGGATTTTCAAGGTACACAATCATATCATCTGCAAAGAGAGATAATTTGACTTTCTCTTTTCCTGTTTGGATACCCCTGATTGCCTTCTTTTCTCTGATTGCTCGTGCCAGGACTTCCAATACTATGTTGAACAGGAGGGGTGAGAGTGGGCATAGTTGTCTTGTTCCAGTTTTCAGGGGAAATGGTTCCAATTTTTATCCATTTAGGAGTCTGCTGGTTGTGGGTTTCTTGTAGATGGCTTTTACTATTTTGAGTTATGTTCCCCGTATGCCAAGATGTTCAAGGGTTTTTATCAAGAAGGGGTGCTGGATTTTATCAAAAGCTTTTCTGCATCTAATGATATAATGATGTGGTTTTTGTTTTGACATCTATTGATGTATTTAATTATATTTATGGTTTTACGAATGATAAACCAGCCTTGCATCCCAGGGATGAAACCTACTTTGTCATGATGGATGATTTTTGAGATGTATTGCTGAATCCAGTTTGCTAGGATCTTGTTGAGAATTTTAGCATCTATGTTCATCAAAGATATTGGCCTGTAGTTCTCTTTCTGTTGGATCTTTACCTGGCTTGGGTATCAAGTGACTGTTGGCTTTGTAAAATGATTTGGGGAGAGATCCATCTTTTTCATTCACCTGGAATACCATCAGTAGGATTGGTATCAGCTCCTCCTTAAATATCTTGTAGAATTCTGCTGGAAAGCCATCTGGACCAGGGCTTTTCTTTTGTAGGAAGTTTTCTTATTACATACTCGATTTCCTTGATTGTTATTGGTCTATTTAGGGTCTCAATTTCTTCTTGTTCAATCTAGGTAGGTTGTGTGATATCAGAAAGTCCTCCATTTCCTTAAGGTTTTCAATTTGTTTCCATACAAGTGTACGTAGTAGTCTCTAATGATCTTTTGTATTTCTTCAGGGTCAGATGTGACTTCATCTTTTGTGTTTCTGATTGTGCTTATTTGATTTTTTTCTCATTTTTTCTTGATCACTCTAGCTAGGGGACCATCGATCTTGTTTATCCTTTCAAAGAACCAGCTTTTTGTTTCATTGATTTTTTGTATTATCTTTTTGTCTTCTATGTCCAGGATTTGGGCTTTTATTTTGGTGATCTGGATTCTTCTGCTGAAATTAGGGTTTTTGTGGTCTTGCTTTTCCAGCTTCTTTAGGTGGCTTGTTAGGTTGTTAATTTGTGTTCCTTCCATTTTCTTCATGTGTGTTTGTAGGGATATAAATTCCCCTCTTACTACAGCTTTCAAGGCATCCCAGAGGTTTTGGTAAGATGTTTCTTCATTTTCATTTATTTTTAGGTATCTTTTGATCTCTGTTTTGATTTCATCATTGACCCAGGAGTTGCTTAGCATCATGCTGTTTAGTGTCCATGTCTTTGTGGGTTTTGGGGGGCCTTTTTGGAGTCAATATTTATTTTTATTCCACTGTGGTCCGAGAAGGTGCATGGTAGAATTTTGCTCCTTTTAAATTTGCTTATGGTTGATTTATGGTCAATTACGTGGTTGATCTTAGAATATGTTCCATGTGGTGATGAGTAGAATGTATATTCTATGGTCTTTGGATGGTGTGTTCTGTAGGCATCAATTAAGTTCATTTGGTCCAAAGTCATATTGAGGTTCTGGATCTCCTTGCTGATTTTTTGTCCTGATGATCTGTCTAGGGTTGTGAGTGGGGTATTAAAGTCCCCAGTTATGATGGTGTTATAGTCAATATCTTTCTTTAGTTTTCCTAGAAGTTGCTTTATGAAAGTTGGCGCACCTATGTTGGGTGCATATATGTTTAGGATAGATATTTCTTGTTGATGGATTGAGCCTTTTATCATTATGTAGTGGCCTTCTGTATCTTTTTTGATTTTTAATAGCTTGAAGGGTATTTTGTCTGAAATTAAGATCACTACTCCTCTTTTCTTTTGTATTCCATTCACCTGAAAGTTTGTTTCCCATCCTCTTACTTTGAGTCTGTGGGTGTCCTTTCTAGTGAGGTGAGTCTCTTGAAGGCAATATATTGTTGTCCAATGATATTTTATCCATTTTGCCAATTTTTAAAATTATTGAGAGTGCTCATTGATTCTTATGTTTTATTGAGAATGGTAAACAGAATCATGCAATGAAGTTTTCTTTTTTAAAGATAATTTGAAGCACTATCTGAAAAATGCTAATACTCCAAGAGAATCATCTGCCACATTACTTTTGGAATCCTACTATAAAAGTAGAAATATACATATACACACATATATTTATGTATTTCATTAATGTTTCACAAACTAGTGTAAGAACAAGCTTCTAAAGTGTTATGTCTGCTACAGAAATATAGCAGTAGAAAAAGTCTAAATATAATATATACTAAACCTCATAAAATAGAGCCTTTTCTTACCACTAGAGTCCTGTAAGGGGGATGCAGCATGGTCAGAATTATTTCTGGTTTTGCAAACATCAATTATGAAAACCATTAGGATTGTGTTTTTACCAGTAACTGCTTACCACATATCTGGGAATTTAGTATAATTTTCACAAATGAGGTAGCTAATGCAGTTTCATGCTATAACTTACCTCAAAATAGTACCATACCTCTCAAGGCACATCCTAAGTCTTGGAGATATTGAGTGCCACACAGGAAATTGTATCTATGCTCTGTGGGAAAAAGAAAAATATCACAAGACATGTAAACTCATGAAAAGGAAGGGGGATAGAGCAGAAAGAGAGAACAAAGAGAATGATGAAAGGGATACAAACTTTAAAAGATAGAAAATGATGATTGCTATTTGACTATACAGTAACAATTATGGTTTCAATGTGAAATATTTTTTAGCATTTTTTTAGTTATATTTCATACATGTTCCAGAGAAGAAAAAATCGCTTAAAAATTTTGGCATATGGTTGAAAGCTAACCTTATGCCCTCAATGAGAGGGCAATTAATTCAGACAGTGTTCAGCGTCTAGTTATAACCCTGTGATACTTACATTCACTTCTTGACAAATCTGGTTCCTGGCTATTCGATAGTGAATTTTTCTACATGGAATCATTTCCATAGTAAATTATTTTTGTGGTTCTTTTTATGATATATAAATTTATAACTTTACTTTTTAAATTAAAGTAAAAAGTGTGTCATTTGTCTTTTTCAAAAAGGATTTGTTAAATGTTATTATGACCTATTGTTCTTAATGTTGAGGTCTGTTCAAAGCTAATATATTGATATTCTTTGTATACCAAATATTGCCTTTTCCAGGAAGATACCTAAAATTTGTATTATTAGTCAAAGCAACCTGGTATCTTCCCTTAAAAGCACAACTTCTGAGCCCCCATCCTGGCAGCTACAGGTATTATGCCAGCTTCACAGTTCAACAAGAAGGAATTTAAGAATTTCAAGCTGATAAATAATAATCTTTACTTTGGGAGGCTGAGGTGAGAGGTTTGCCTGAGCCCACATGTTCAAGACTAGCCTGGACAATTTGGTGAGACCCCATCTCTACAATAAATCAAAAAATTAGCTGGGCATGGTGGCAAGTGCCTGTAGTTCCAGTTACTTGGAAGGCTGAAGCAGAAGGATCACTTGAGCCCAGAAGGTCAAGGTGGTGGTGGTCATCAACATGGCACTGCACTCCAGCCTAGGTGACAGAGTGAGACACCAACTAAAATAATGATAATAATAATCTTTACTTGCATTGAGAAACATCTTTGGAAAGTGGACTATTTCTGACTTGTTCTTTCACTGCCATCTCTGACATTGGCCTGGATCTAAGGAAGGTGGGACTAATGAAATATGATTTCATTAGCCATTTGGTGTTTGAGACAACTACCACATAATATAGCAAGGAGTAAATGAAATAAATGGGAAGGACCCAGAAAGAAAGACTACTTCTGGTAGTCAAAGGCCCAGGTAGGTCACAGAGATGAGTAAATTGGGACCTTGAATGTACAAATATGTAGCTGGGTTGGTAAAGGGGATTGTGGGAAATAGAGAGATGGATTGTGTCTTGAGGGGTAGGTTAATCTGCTAATTACACACACACATATGCTTTTTTTTGGAAGTATATGTTTTACAAATATCAATTATGAAAACCATTAGGTTTCATGAGTTACATGTCTCGTGATATTGTTCTTTTTCTCACAGAGCATAGATACAATTTCCTGTGAGGCACTCAATATCTCTAAGACCTAGGATGTGCCTTGAGAGGTATGGTACTATTTTGAGGTAAGTTATAGCATGAAACTGCATTAGTTGTCTCATTTGTGAAAATTATACCAAATTCCCAGATATGTGGTAAGCAGTTACTGATAAAAACACAATCATAAAGGTTTTCATAATTGATGCTTGCAAAACCAATGTTTTTAAGCACTTTTTAGCACACCCCTGATGTATACTTGTTCCTGTTCCTAAGGTGTCCTCATTCAGTCTCATGGCTTTAAAAAATTACATGCAAATGACAGAAAATGTTATATCCCAGACCAAACTATCCACCTGAGCTCTATAGTTTCATATGCAACTTCCCATTTGACATTTCACCTGGACATTTACCAAGCATCCCAAATGTAACAGATTCTTAATTTTCACCTCTGAAATTCAAATAGGATCTTCCATGAAATCATGTCCTTTGCAGTACCACAGACACAGCTAGAGGTCATTATTCTAAGCAAATTAATGCAGAAATAGAAAACCAAATATGACATATTCTCACTGGTATGTGGGAGCTAAACACTAGGTATACACAGAGATGAAGATAGGAACAACAGACGCTGAGTTTCTTGTGGGGAAGAGCAAGCAGGAATTGAAAAACTATCTATGGGGTACCATGATCACTATTTGGGTGACCGGTACCATAGAAGCCCAAACTTCATCATCACACATTATACTCATGTAACAAACTTTTACTTGTATGCCCTGAATCTAAAATTTTCAAACAAAATATTTTGTTTTTAATCTTCCCTAATTATTTCCCATCTCAGTGAATAGGTTCACCACTTGCAGTCTCCCAAGGGAAAGCCTTGAAGTCATCCTTGACACTTTCCTTTTTTCTGTTCTCAAATCTGTCAGCAAGATGTGGGCTCTACATTCAAAATATCTCAGATTGAGCACTTCTCACATATCTACTCCTACATCTCTAGCTTTACCTCTGTCCTGAAGAATTGCAAATATTTCTCTTAACTGTCTGTCTGCATCCACTCTTGCTTTCTTATGGTCTTTTCTCACATAGAAGTGACAGGTTCCTTTAGATAATAAAAAATAAATAAAATTTTCAACTGTGGTACATATACACGATGGAATATTATGCAGACATAAAGAAGGACAAACATATGGACTTCACAGCAACTTGGATGGATTTAGTCTATCATACTCAGTGATCTATGACAAAAACAAATAACTGAGTACCACATGTTCTCACTCTTAAGTGGACCTTGAACATTTAGCATAATACTATAAGAAAGTGATTGGCAGTAGTGGGGTACTGCTGGGGTGGGGATGGAGATACAACATCAATAAGGGTACCTGATCTCAAACCAGGCAAAGTGGGGACCAAAGGGAGGCCCAGACTTTTTACCTCTATTGTGTCTACTTGTAAACCTAATCCTGAGCTGTACCCCACATCTTTAAAATAAAATAAAATAAAAATTTTAAACATAAAGTTCCCCAGAAACTTTAGTACTGAGATGATTCTAGTGGGGAAAACAATGTTCAATACTCTTCTGTCTTGGAGGTTTATCCACTTTTTTCTGTCTCTCTGAATACACTAATTATGCCCATCAATTTTATCCCAACCACTGCTCTAGAGGACATACTATATTTGTTCTCCTGTTAATTGCCTATTTTGTGCCTCTAGAATGAAAGTTCCAGAAGGAAGGCTTTGTCAGTGTTCTTCACTGTTGTATCCAGAGGCAAGAACTGTGCCAGGCACACAGTGGTTACTCAAAGAGGGATGGATGGATGAATGGAAGGATGGATGGGTGGATGGATGGATGGATGGATGGATGGATGGATGGATAGGTGGATGGATGGATGGATGGATAGGTGGATAGGTGGATGGTTGGAGAGTTAAGATTAAATTTAGGTATCTAATCTCAAAACTTATGCTTTTGCCACTAAATAGATTGACTACTGAGATGGTGTTGATGGTGTTAAGTCATGAAAGGCCTTTGGGGTCACAACAAAGAGTTTCAATTTTATTCTTGGGGCAAGCAGTTATTGAAGGATTTTAAATGGAAGAGTGACACAGTTAGATTCCCTCTTAAGAAACACTGCTTTGACAGCATCTAGGAGCACAGTTTGGATGAAAAGAAACCTCTTAGGAAGATTTGCAATAAGGAAGCAAAGCTTGTGGCCTGGAATAGGATTGTTGCTATAGATTTTAGAAGAAAGGACAACTAAAAATGTTATTTTTAAGTTAGACTTATTGGCAATAGCAGGAAACTGCCGGCAGGAGAGGTAAGGCACATCTCATCAACAAAGGTAACTGCATAATGAACATTTGTATACCTAATCCTGAGTTATACCTCACATTTTTAAAATAAAAAAAATTTTTTTAAAGATAGATTCATCAGAGACCAGTGAATGATGAGCTGTGAAGTGAGTGAGTGAGGAGTTAAATGGAGTGAGGAGTTACAGGTAATTTGCAGGTGTCATTCTCTGCTATTGGTGTTAGCTGTTTTGGGGAGATGATTAGTTCAGTGCCGACAGGTTGAGTTTAGATGTTGGTAGGACATTGGAGATATCATAAGACCAGTTAGATATATGTAATGTAGAGGTCTAGCCTGGCAGCTTACATTCTGGAGTCATTTTGTAGATAACTTATCATTTGAGCTATTGAAGAAGAGCCGGTCTAAACAGACCATGAAGATCAGAAGTTGGAGAAAACCTGGGATAGAATCGTAAAGAAAACATGTACAAGAGGCAAACAAAGAAAAGTTTGCACAGGAGAATAAGGGGTAGTTAGTGGGCATAAGCAAAATATACTGGTTTGGTCCAGAAAAAATAACAATAATAAAGCAGCTAACTAAAGTGCCTAATATATTCTCAAGAAGTAGTGTGCACCAGGAGACTCTGAATCCAAATACAGCATCATTCAAAAGAACTAATGTGTAAAGCCATCACAACACAGTAGATGGACAAGCTGGAAAGACATAATGGGTTGGTCAATACAATGTCATACTTAGTATTAAATATGGTATATGATAAATAAGCAATAACAGATAGCAAGGTGCTGGGAAATGTCAAGCAAAGGGATGATGAAGAGGAAATAAAAGAAAGGGAAATGAACTATCATACAAAGCTAACAGCTTTATATACCCATTCTACCTCAATTTTTCCCTGCACTTAATATGTATTTATACAAGGTTGCAACTCTTTGAAATCTCTGGAGGTTGATTGCACCTTCTCAACATATATGAAAAAACACCCACTTTAATTAGCAAACTTTATGAGTTTCATCACTGTAATTCCACTATACACAGTCAGTCAAGTTGTTCACTGCTAATTCTCATGATAAAGAAGTAGTAATCTAATGTCAAAATCAGCTAATTTTCAATGGTTTTCTCCTAGCATTATGGCAATATTGCTCAGATTGCTGTTTTAATGATTGCAGTATAATTTCACACAATAGGGTGGGTACTCAGAATAAAAGTTGAGATTACGATTTAAAATATGTCTTGTTTAGTAACAGCCTGTATTTATTGAGCATTTTTATTATATATTTGTGAATCTTTTAAGTGCAATACACATATCAAATAATTGAACTCACACAACTCTAGAAAGTAAATTCTATTATTGTGCCATTTTGCAAATGTGAAAGCTGAGGCCCAGAAAGTTCTAGTGTTTTGGTTGTTCGGTAGCAGAGCCAGGGGTTCTTGCCACTGACTTCAGCACCTCTGGTCACTTTCCTTTGAGTTATTTTACTTCTTATTTCATCATGTTGGCCATTCATTTACCAACATGTATTGTGCAGAAAGAGCTAACTTTCATACGAAGCATCATGTCCATAATTTTATATGATATAGTGCTAATTTTTTCATATTTACAATAGAATTGAATTCTATTGTGTTGTTTTTTGAACTGAAAAGTCATACAGAAACTGAACTCAATAATGAAACACACATATAGATGTTAATATTAAACATACAAAATTCTGATCAATATTTAATTTCTTACAAATAATAGACTTATTTCCATTTCCTGGTCAGAAAACCTCAAGAGACCTGATCAACTGAGGAAGCAGATGACTAGAAAAGGACATAGCTGGGTAAAGTATCTACAA
>NW_007172260.1:0-659 GCF_000164805.1 Carlito syrichta | reverse complement strand
GACCGGAATTACAGGCATGCGCCTCCACGCCCGGATGAATTTTTGATTTATTGTAGAGATGAGGTCTCGCTGCCCAGGCGGGTCTCGAACCCGCGGGCTCAGGCAAATCCACTCACCTCAGCCTCCCAAAGGCGCGGGATTACAGGCTGAGCCACCGAGCCCGGCTGATTATGATTAATTTTTAAAGGTCATGGGTATTCAAGTATAGGGTAATGGTGTTTTTGTGTTTTGAGTGTGTTTAGCTTTAAAGGGATGATCACATAAGTTTTCTGCTTCATAGCTTTAAGGAAAACAATTGTATCTAATAGTTTAGAAATAAGAAGAGTATGTGGAAGGTTTCACATGACTGTCCACCTAACTACAAAAATATGAGAATAATACTCAGAAGGTTGCACATGACTATCATTAATGTTTTAAGAAACCTGTTTTGGAAAACTTGATTAATGTCAAGAAAAGGTTTTTCATGTATGTCACCCAAAAGGTTATGTAATAAAAAGGTATATAAATCACAGATTTACTGGCAATAAACGAGCAGCACCACACAAGCACTGGGTCTGTGTCCACCCATTCATTCGCTGATGCTACTCATCCTTTAGGAAACCCTGAACCTGCTGGAGCTGGACTCCAGCAGATTATCTTCAAAGTGTTTTTTGTTTTTT
>NW_007172259.1:1018-28778 GCF_000164805.1 Carlito syrichta | reverse complement strand
TAAAAAGTTATTCCACATCTAATAACCCAGCTTATCATTGAAAAGTGATCATAAGAGAATATAAAATGTAATGCATGTAAAACAATTGCCAAATTGGCACATAATGTTTTCAATAAATATCAGTTCTTTTATTTATTATTTTCATCACAATTGCTATGTTATTATTTTTCCGATTCATGTCAGTTAAAGCATGAAAAATAAATCATTAGAGAAGTCTCTTACAGAAGTGATATATATCCTTTTGCAATATTTTGCTCAACTTTTAAAAAGTATTTTTCAAAATACATATAATGAAATTTAGTATATTATGTAATCTGCCGCATCCTCTTTTTCATTAAAAAACAAAAATTGATTTTTAAACATCTACTTTAGTGCCTTATAATAGTGTATTTAACTTTCATTAACTAATTTATTTACTTTAACAATCTCTGTACAATGGCTAACCTAAATATAAAATTTTATATTATTCAAAGATACACAATGTTGTGATAACAAAAATAGAAAATTACTTGATAGTTATGATATTTACAGGTCACATAAATAATACTGATTAACAAACCCTAATATGTGTGAATGCAATTAACTACTTTCCACAGACAATGATTTGAAAACTTAAAGAAATTCTCCAACCTATTTCACATTCCAGGGTTCCATCCTGACTTATTCAAATAAAGATATCAAATTTACACTCTGATTTTAGTTTGTGTGTGAATTTGCACTTCCATTACATCAAATCTAATGTTTGCAATCTTCCACTAAATGAGGTAGACTAGTAGAGAGATGTAAAGTTGCTGCAAGTACCTACTGTCCCAGAACGTCACAAATCCTTTAGTGGAAAGGCTGGAATAAAAGGTGAAATTTAAATGCATATGTTCAGAACAAGTAGAAACAACGTCTGTGATCTTCTGAAGGTTCACAATGAGATAAGAATGGAAAAAGTTGATTTATCATCAATCTATCACTGAAAGTTTGAACAGGAAATTCTCATACATGGGCTATTTTGAAATAAGATTTTCTCATTACACACCTCCAAACTACCGGAGATTTGAGCTCTTATTATATGAAAAAATAAACTTTGAACATGTGTCATTACCTTGTTCATTTTCAAGTGCCTCTGAGAAACTGTTTTTATATTCTACAAGTCATGGAGTATAGAGAGTTACTACATATATAAACGTTTTTCGATTTCGGACACAAATATTACCAACTTAAACCTTGTTAAGATGTTTCAGCAGTTTAAAAACCAATTTTAGACAAGAGTGCTAAATTTTAAACATTGCCTAGGTCTTTCCTTCATGTCCTTATTATTTCACTCTATTATGATAGAATAAATTATAAAACTTATGATAACATTATCAAGTATTTACTGATATTAGTCATTAATTATTATGAGAAATTACTACAGTTCCAACTTACTGTAGCTGTCAGACACCATCATCGACAAAGTTATAATCTTGACTTCTCTGCATTAGTTCTTAAATTCCTGCATTTGATTTTATTTTTTAAACAAATTATTTAAACTTTAGATTCACCTTGTTAAAAATAAATGTATCTGGGAAGGATTACACATTAATGAATTGTAAAAGAGATCAGCATGCCCGATTATAACACACAACAAAACTTATTGCAATCATATTAATTCCATTTAATGCAATTTAAAATTACTCCAATACAGGTGCTTTAATACTAAAGCGTATGCTTACAACTATATTTTTGTGAAGATCTACACCTATGTGGCTCAAGTACATCTGAGTATAGTATTACACAGTTATGCTGACCAGGATCTGATTCTCCTACTTAGTAAGGAATGAAAATGCATAATTCTGTTATATTTTGGAGGGTGATTGCATGAAACAAGTGCATTTTTCCATATATTGTAAGAATGAATACTATGAAACCAGATAATGGCATTTTTTGTGTAATATTACAAAGAGTTGATTATCATGAAAACTGAATACAGTAGTTTCCTCTTATCCTGGTGGGAGACATTGACCACAGTAGATGCCTGAAATCCCAGATAGTACAAATTCCTGTATAAACTATGTTTTCCCTATACATACAAACCTACAATAAAGTTTAACTTATTATAAAGTTTGCTTACACAAGAGATAAAGAATAGCCATAATATAAAATAATAATTATAGCAATATGCCTACATCACTACTCCTGCATTTGGGGCCATTATTAAGTAGATGTAAATGCTTGAACACAAGCACCACCTTGGCAAGACATTCTATCTGAAAACAGAGACAGCTACTAAGTGACTAGTAGTAGCATAGACAGTGTGAATACTCTGGCAAAGCAATGGTTCATGTCCCAGGTGGGACAGATGCTTGCTTCAAAAAGTTGCTCATGCCGGACTCCGTGGCTTAGCCTATAATCCCGCGCCTTTGGGAGGCTGAGGTGAGTGGATTGCCTGAGCCCGCGGGTTCGAGACCAGCCTGGGCAGGCGAGACCTCATCTCTACAATAAAATAAAAAAATTAGCCGGGCGTGGTAGAGTGCGCCTGTAATTCCGGCTAAATGGAAGGCTGAGGCGGAAGGATGGCCGGAGCCCAGTAGGTCGAGGTGGCAGTGTCCAGGAGCGGCCACTGCACTCCAGTCTGGGCAAAGAGTGAGACCCCAACTCAAAAAAAAAAAAAAAGTTGCTCATACCAGTCAGAACATTCCACAATTTAAAAATAATTAATTGTTTCTAAAATTTTTTTTTGCTATTTTTTGGTTGTGATTTTGATCCTGAGTAACTGAAATCACAGAAAATAAAACTGCAAATAAGGATGGCCTACTGTAGTGCATTCTTTAATATCTATATCAAAGTTGACTAACTTTAAATCTTTTCTTTGTGTCTGTAATTGATCTTACACTTATATTATTCTTTGAATTTATCTTTCTATGTTTTTGTTCTGTATACACCATTAAAAAAACTTATGTTTGAAAATTCAGTCATTTCTTGACAACTAAGGCTGATCACCACTGCTGTGACTGACTCCAATCCATACTAGCTGTTACAGGAAGTCCAGAAGTTTCTAACAGAATAAATAGTATTCATATAAATAATACTTTAGGCCTCAAGCTGCCAAAGCCCGTGTAAAACCTCTGCACCGTCCCCTCAGGCTCCAGACCCCCTCCGTGGCTGAAGCGCCCAGAGGTGCCTCAAGCTGCCTCTGCTCATGGAAGCCCTTGGCTTCGCCTCTCAGATCTCTGGCCCCCATCCCTGGCTGAAGCATACCACCAGCTCCAAGTCACCACTACCCAGAGGCCCTCAACTACTTCCCTTCAGAGCTCTGGGTCCCCTCCCTGACTAAAGCACCCCTCTCTGCCCCAAGCTGCCGCCACCCAAGGAGCTCCAGACTCCCTCCCTGGCTGCAGAACCCAGCCCCGCCAAGACTCCACCACCCAGGAAAGCCTGCAACTCCCTGACCCTGGAGCACTGGACTCTCTTGTTGGCTGAACCA
The DNA here is from genome assembly GCF_000164805.1 of Carlito syrichta. Classification (NCBI taxonomy): domain Eukaryota; kingdom Metazoa; phylum Chordata; class Mammalia; order Primates; family Tarsiidae; genus Carlito; species Carlito syrichta. The sequence goes on along the minus strand of NW_007172259.1, from coordinate 25,324 downwards.
CCACACCCCCAGCCACCCTGCGCACTATGCTGACCAGCAACGCCCAGTGTTCTCAATCTCCACCTCCGTGGATAACCCTGGTCACCGCAGGACCAGAGAACAGCTGGAACACGGAGACCAGGCAGAGACCTGCATTGCCCCTTGAGCTCCACCCTGCTCTGTGCAGCCTCCAGCTTGGGACCTAAGAACAAAGAAAGAAAAAAGAGGTCCAAGCTGCATGTGAACGCCTACCCCCAGCACCTAACTATGTCACACTCTGCCTGTCCCAGCTGGACCTGGCTGCAGTCGAACCAGAGATCATCTGGAGCCCCGTGACCAGGCAGAGACCTGCAGTGCCTCGCCCACACAGCTCTGCCCAGCCTCCAACTTGGGATCTCAGACCTCATGTTTGTGTAAGGGAAGAGTACATCATAAGGAGTTAGGTCGGCTTGTGTGTCTGTATTTTTGTATGTCCTAGTTTGTCTGTTGTTGTCGCTACTGTTTTTATGTTTGATTGTTTATTTGTGTTTGTTTTTGTTTTCTCTTACTCTTATCTGTCTTCAGGTCTATTTTCATTTATTAGTGGATACCTTTGTCTCTTTCCTCTTACTCTTTTCTGTCTCTACCTTCCACTCTCCCCTCCCCCACCCAGTTCCATTTCTTTCTCTTTTCTTACATCATTTTACTTTCAGGGAGCAAATCAATACTCCCACTTCATGAACAGATTGCAAGGCAGTGGGAAGTGGGTTCCAGTGTATCCATACACCTGTCAGTGGATACTGTGATCTACAGATACGTTTTGAATCACAGCTCCCCCATCAAATAAAACTAAAAACTGCAAAAGGTATACCAGCCTACATTCCAGAGTCAGAATCAAACAAAGCCAGAGGACTCACACAAGGAAGAATAGGAGATTGAGTCAACAGAAGTAAAAGCACCACACCACCCCTGAAGAGCAGATGTAAAGAAGACAGAGGAAAAAAAGGAAAACGTGGGAGGAAAATCTACACAAATGAAAAAAAAAAGAATATACGCATCACACAGACCCCTGGGAGATCAGATAATGAGGAAACAGAGTTCACAATGCAAACAATGAAGAGCTCCCAGAATGGACACAGACTACAAACCCAGACATCAAGACATTAATAGAGAGAATAAAAAGAATGGAGGAGAGACAAGAGAAAAATAGGAAGGAGTTGATAACTGAGATAACAGTAGTAAAGAATACTGTGATTGAAATAAATAACAAACTAATAAGCACGGAAAGCAGAATTAGCCAAGCAGAAGACAGAATCTCAGAACTTGAAGACCAAAATATAAACTAAACAAAACTTTCAAAAACATAGAAAAGAAGCTTAAAGACAGACAAAATCTTCTTGAGATGAATGATTACTTCAAGAAAATGAACCCAAGAGTAATTGGACTTCCTGAGGCAGAAAGAGAGACAGACACCACCCTGGAATAAATATTCCATGTTATTATTCAAGAAAACTTCCCTCACCTCATCAGTGATTCTAAAATTCAAACACAAGAGATTCAGAGAACCCCAGCAAGACAACAAATGAGAAGACCAACTCCTAGGCACATAATAAATTGCCAGAACAAAGTAGTATAAAAGAAAAAATCCTAAAAGCAGCAAGGAAAAATCAGACTACCCACTAGGGAAGTCCAATTAGAATAACAGCAGATTTATCTACAAAAACACTTCAGGCTAGGAGAGCTTGGAGTACAATACTCAAAATTCTTAAAGATAAACAATTTCAACCAAAGGGGCCTGTGTGGGACTTGCTTCAGCAGCCACCTTTTCTGGAGGCAGTTGCAGTGGCGGCAGCACATGGCATGGGTCTGGCTGCAGCAGCCAATCCCTGAGGAGTCGGCGGTGGTATGGTGCATGAGACCAGCTGCAGCAGCCATTCTTTGTGGAGATTCTCACAGTCCAACTTTTCCCATCACCATCTTGCTGGAAATCTCAAAATGTTTTTATTATTTTTCCTCTTGCATCAAGTATAAATAGAATATCTGATTTTTTGTAATTTCAAAGCATATTCCATGCAACCTCTTAAAGATTGAATCTAAAATCTAGAAAAATCAAATTTAAATCTCTGTTTTTTTCCTTGGGATCAGAACAATTAAATGAGCCTTCCAATAGAATGGTTAATATGGGATAACTATATAAATATTTCTCTTAATTATATTTTAATATGTTTGTATGAACTAAATTAGTAGTCAGATACTTATATATGCTTATGTACATGTGTGTATTACTACTAGAAATGAATTTATTTATATGTACATATGTATTGTAATTTTTTAAATTACTTTGGTATCTTTTCTATTAGTCAAAATATAAAATCAAAATTATTCATTGCAAGCACCAAATAATGTAACACTCGCTAAAGTTCTCTTTTGAAATTTGAGATACAAACATCTACCAGTCTTCTTATGAACATCCACATAGTATTTTTCAATTAAGTAACATAACACAGTCATGTGTTCCTTAATGATGGGGTCATGTTCTGAGAAATGCAAGATTTGACTTTTTTTTTTCATTTTTTGAACGACATAGAGAGCACTTACCCAAACCTAGAGGATATAGCCTATTATACACCTATGTTATATAAGGTAGTCAATAGCTTCTAGGCTACAAACCTGTACAGTATGCTAGTCTATTGAATATTGTAGACAATTATAAAACAATGGCAAGGATTTGCATATCCCAACATAGAAAAGATTCTGTTAAAACACTGTATAAAAGTTAAAAAACGGTATACTCTACAGGTCACTTAACAGGAATGAACCTTGTAGGACAGGAAGTTGGAAGTTACTCTGGGTATCAGTAAGTGAGTGTTCATTGAGTTTAGAGTCTAGGGCATTACTTCACACTACAGGCAATTGTATAAACATTGTGCACTATGGCTACAATAAAGTAAAAACTATTGTTTTCTTCAATAATAAATTAATGTTCTCTTACTGTCACTTTTATCTTTATAAACTTTATATATAAGCTATTGACTCTTGTAATAATACATATTAAAACACAAATGCATTGTACAATACAACTAACATTTTCTTAATATCCTTATTCTATAAACTTTTTTTGTATTTGACAACTTTTTTTTACTGTTTTTAATTTTCAAAATTTTTATTAAAAGCTAACACCAGAGTGTACATATTAGCCTATGCCTCCACAGGGCCAGGATTTCCAATATGACTTCCTTCCACTTCCACATCTTGTCCCACTAGAGGGCTTTAGGGGCAATAACATGCATGGAGCTGTCACCTCTGTGATAACAATGCCTTCTTCTGCAACACCTCCTGAAGGATCCACCTGAAGCTGCTGTTTTACAGTTAACTGTTTTTTATAAGCAGAAGGAGTGCACTAGAAAATAACAATTAAAAAGTATAATGTAGAAAATATATAAACCAGTCACATAATTTGTATTGTCAATTATTATGTACTTTACATAATTGTATGTACTATACAGAGAAAGACACTCCAGCGAAAAAAAAACTATTTTTGATGGGGGATCCCTTGCAGTACAGGCTTCCCCATCTAGGTAAGTGTCCAAGAACCCACTGATATCAGCACACCAGGAAGAAATATTTTGAGAGGCTATTTTCAGCTTCAGTGAGTTTTTTTGTTTGTTTGTTTTTTAAGATTTTTCAATGGTTTTGCCCATTTGTCTTGGGAATTTATTTGAACACTGTGCGACAGTAAAATTTTGAATAAAAATGACGTAAGCAATACCTCATTCTCTCTATTCACCCAATCACATCCGAAATTTTTTTGTGTGTTTCACCAGATGAAAAACTCCTCACAGGGAAATGTTTTGCCAGTGTGGAACAAGTGAAACAAAAAATGGCAGAAACTCTAAAGGCACCAAAATTGATGAGTTTAAAAAACTATTTTGAGCAGTGAAAAAGCATCTTGATAAGTGAATTGCATCAAATAGTGAGTACTTTGAAGGTGACTGAAGTTAAAACATGTAAGAATAAATACACAATATTTTAGTAAACAAATTCCATTTTTTGGCAGTCTCCTCCTTCTACTCTTATACAACTGAGTGTGCAAGACATTTGTTTACACCAGCATCATCACAGACACATTAATTAGATCCATTATAAGCATGTGTCACAATTGTATAATAGGTATAACATTGGCAAAAAAATATCATTTTGCAGCAAATTACTACGTGTCATGTCTCTTAAATACGTAACAGCATAGGTTTTTATAGTTCTAGAATTTAACTTTAATGAACTCTATGCTTATACAAAGGCATTATAAAAGTTTGAACAAGGCAAAAATTACACAAAGTAACAGGTGTAGATATTTGCTCAATATGACATAAAAATGTATATATGTGTACATACATATATAATCTAAATAGATATTACTATGACTATTTCAATAATGACAATACATAGTATACATAGTGTCCTAAGTGTGAAGGGTAGTTTAAATATCAATAAAAGTTAAAAATATACTTGTCGTATGATGGCAAATAACTTATTTTTAAAAGTTTTAAGGATTCAAGATGACCACAAAGCATTAGCTGACATGCTCCTTTCTTTCCGAAGGGAACAGAGAAGGTGGGCCCAGCTGCCAGGAAACTTGTGACTGCTTGTGCTCTTTTTTTGTTTCCATATAATTTCTGCATCATATTCTTTAGGTCTGAGAAATATTATATTGGTAATTTGTTGGTCATTGAATTGAATCTGTAGATTGCCATGTGTAGTAAGGACATCTTGTCAATACCGGTTTTTCCAATCAATGAGCAAGGGATATTTTTCCATTTGCTTGTGTCATCCTTGAATTATTTGAACATTGTTTTGTAGTTCTCATTGCAAAGTTCTTTCACTTTTTGGTTAAGTGGATGCCAAGGTATTTCATTTTTATTATGGCTATTGTGAATTGGATTGTGCCTTTTATTTGGTTCTCTGTCTGCCTATTGCTGGTGTGGAGAAATGAGATGGCCTTTGTACATTGATTTTGTACCCCAAGCGTCACCAAAGTTGATAATCAGTACAAGACGGTTTTTGACAGAGTCTCTGGGGTTTTCAAAGTAAAGAATAGTATTATCCACAAAGAGGGGTATCTTAACTTTCTCTTATCCTATACAGATATCCCTAATTTCCTTTTCTTGCCTAATTGCTCTCATGAGGACTTCCAACACTGTGTTGAACAGGAAAAGTGAGGGGCACCTGTGTCTTGTTCTTATTTTGCAGAATAATGTTTCTAATTTCTGTCCATTGAACAAAATGTTGTCAGTGGGCTTATTTTGGATGGCTCTTACTCTTTTGAGAAATGTATCTTCTATATCTAGATACTTGAGGGTTTTTATCAAGAAGGGATGTTGGATTTAGTCTTATGCTGTTTTAGCATGGAATGATATAATCATGTGGCTCTTGGCTTTACCTCTGTTAATGTGCTGAATTACATTTATGGTCTTGCAAATGTTGAACCACCCTGCATCCCTGGAACGAAGCTCATCTCATCATGGTGGAGGATCCTTGAGAGGTTATGTTGAATATGATTTGCTAGAATCTTGAGAATTTTTGTCTCTATGTATATCAAGGTGATTGTTATGTAATTATCTTTCCTTGTTGGATCTTTGCCAGATTTCTGGCTGACCAACATCCAGAAGAATGAAACTAAACCACTACCTATCATCATACACAAAAATTAACTATAAATGGATCCAAGACCTAACAGATAAAACCTCAAAATATAAGAGTTTAAAAAAAAAACCGCCGGGTCCGGTGGATCAGCCTGTAATTCCGCGCCTTTGGGAGGCTGAGGTGAGTGGATTGCCTGAGCCCGCGGGTTCGAGACCCGCCTGGGCAGCGAGACCTCATCTCTACAATAAATCAAAAAATCAGCTGGGTGTGGTAGCGCATGCCTGTAATTCCGGCTACTTGGAAGGCTGAGGCAGGAAGGATCGCCGGAGCCCAGCAGGTCGAGGCTGCGGTGGCTGGGAGCGGCCACTGCACTCCAGTCTGGGCGACAGAGTGAGACTCCAACTCAAAACAACAACAACAAAAAAAAAAAACCAGGAAACACTGTTAAGCACTTTGGAATAAGCAGTGAATTTTTGACCACATTCTCGAAAGCAAATGCCATCACACTAAAATAGACAAGTGGGATCTCATCAAATTGAAAAGCTCTTGCACAGTAAAAGAAACTATCAAGAGAGTTAAAAGACAACCATGAGAGTGGGTGAAAACATTTGCTAAATATGTGTCTTACAAAGGCATAATATCCAGCATCTACAAGGAACTCAAAGGAGCAGAATGGAAAAAACAACAACAACAACAACAACAAAACATAACCCTAATAAAAAGTGGGTAAAGGACCTGACAACTCTTGTGAAAAGAAGCTATACACACAGCCAGTAGATACATTAAAAACAATTCCCAGCCTCACTTATCATCAGATAAATGAAAATCAAAAGTACAATGAGATACCACCTAACTCCAGTAAAGATTGTCATTATTCATAAAAAATAATATATATATATATATATATTCTGATGTAATTGTGGAGTAAAGGAAATGCTTCCATACTGTTGGCAGTGCAAGCTATTTCAAACTCTATGAAAAACAGTGTGTCAATTTCTAATAGAACTAAAAATGAACTATCCTTATAATCCAGCAATCCCCCTCTTGGGGATATAGCAGGAGGAATATAAATTATTCTACAAGAAAATTTAAAAAGATACACCTGTATACATATGTTTTTTTCCCCACCCTATTCACAATAGCAAAACATGGCAACAATTTTACTGTCCATTGAAAATGGATTGGATAAAGAAAATTTAGTTCATATACACAATGGAGTATTATGCAATCATTAAGAAGTACAATGTCATGGACTTTGAAGCTATTTGGAAGAAACTAAAAATCATCATATTCAGTTATGTATGATGGAAACAAAGTATTGAATACTGCATGCTTTCACTCAACTGTGGGACCTGAACATTATCACATTTGCGCAAAAGAGGGATTGGTAGTTGCATAATCAATAAACCAAAGGGGATTTGTGCTGTTATATCAAAATGAAACGTAACAGGCAATTTGAAAACAATAGAAATTTATTTTTCACAGATCAGTGTGCTGGAAAGTGCAAGATTAATAATCTTGCTAGTTTACTGTCTGTTGAGGTCGGCTCTCTACTTTCAAGGTGATAGTTCTAGCTAAAGTCATGGGTAAAGGCAGAAGGGAAAAAAAAAAGTGAATGCTTGTTCCCTCCAGAACATTTTAAAGGCACATGTATATTCGTGATGACAAAACATCATAATTTTGTGAGGTACCTTATGGTCCACCTCTTAATACCACACAATAAGAATTAAGTTTCAACATGAGTGTTTTAGAGGAGACACAAACATTCAAACAATAAGAAGGAATGTTACATTTCTTCACTGTTTAAGAAGCCTATTCTGTAAAATGCAGGGCACTAATAAAAGAATATTTAAAGCACATTAAATAAACCAATCTGGATATTATAAAGTCAACAATAAAAACGGAGAAGTCAAATTAATGAATTGGAATTTTAAAAATTGCTAATTTTCAATTCATATAGTCTATTGTATTATAATTATTTCTTTTAAATAAGATATTTCCATAAAAATAAATATACTTAAAATGGGATAATTTCAGTATATAGAAATACAATTATTTTTATTTTAAAAAAATACCAAGAATGTTTATAATAAAATAACTCTTTGCTCTTTCAATGAGACACTCCTTATATAAGCCTAAAGAAAAATTTAAATAAGGACATGAAAACATATACCATGCAAAAGAAATTCAAATAAAACTGCTAAAGTTAATGTCCTGTCATAATGTAAGAAAGAAGCATTATTACAAATGAAAAAGCATGCTTACAAAAAATATATTTATACTGAATCATTAGTAATATTATAAAAATAGTTTATTTGGAATGCTAATGCAAGTTCAACATAGAATTGAAAGAAGCATGTAAATAGGTCGTCAAAAACAGGTATTTCACACTTTTGCTGCTTATAAAACAGACATTACAGTGAGCCTATAGAAGACATAAGCTAAACAATCAACACACATATGAACACATACATATACTCTCTATGCAAATATCAAATATTTATATTTTCAAGTTCACATAAAACTGTTCCAAAAGTTCACTATGATATCATCTTGCCAAGCATTTTAATATAAATATACAGTGCTGTATTTTCAGTGCAGTACCATGGCAGCCAAGCTTTACCTGTTGAGACATGAATAGTTACTCAAATTTAATATTAATTAACTAAAAATTAGTAACTTTTATATCACTGCCTCAGGCATAAAGGTTACATTTAGACACAGATATAGAAAACTTCCAACTTCACAGAAAACCTTCTGATGATAAGTTATTTAAAATATAAGTCATTAACCAAACATTTGAAAACTCAAAAGGCTTATTATTCAGTAATATATTTATAAATAAATTAAGGGCTAAAAATGTCACAATGAATATTCAAAATTATATAAAATCCCATGAAAATAAAGTCTTTCTTGTGAAAAACAGATTTTCTTAAATGTATACACAACAAAAGACAAAAGCAGATGTTGAATTATCTGAGAATTCATCAAGGAAATTTAAAATGGGAAATTTACTGCCAGCAAATAAAGGAAAGTAGTAGAAGGGAAAAAATAAATAGTATAAAATTATGACCTTAAACACAATTACGGTGGGGATGTACAACAAGCAAATGTATTTTTATTGAAAAAATTGTAAAATTGTGATGAAAGGATATCGACGACAAAAATCAGATAAGGCACAGGTTTTTGTTTCTGGATTAAACAAGAGAAATCATTGTGGTTTTTACAGATATCAATCATTTTGATATTTAACTATATTCAGTATATATTCTAATATCCATATAGAATTTAATCTGGAAAATAAAAATTATCAAAATGCAGTACCACAGACAGAAACTTAGTACAGCCTTCATGTATTAAAGAAATTGACTTTGTTATAAAAACTTTTCTACAAAATATTATAGGAACTCCAATGTCATTACCACTGAATAAGAACTTTTATAATTGAAAAACCACGAAAAAAATGCTTCTAGGTTACAGAAAAAAGAGGACTGCCTCTCAATACAGCCTTGAGAGCAAAAATGTTAAATAAAAAGTCAAACTTTCCTGTGAACATGGATAAACAAATATTAACTTGAATATTATATATTCACTGATTTATTTTTAAAGGAGTATTACACAATAACAATTTTTTTTTTTTTTAGAAATGTAAGACTGGCTTAAAATATGGAAGAAATAAGCCGTAGCAGATGTTCATATCTGTTATTCTAGCACTTAAATAGGTTGTGGTAGGAGGATTGTTTGAATGCAGGAAGCCAAACTATCCTAGGTAACATAACTCTGCAAAAATTAAAAAAAAAAAGAAAGAAAGAAAAGAAAAGAAAGAAAAGAAAAAAAAATACTCCTTAGGGTAGCATGTAATGTAACTGTGTCACCAAGTATTCAGGAGGTTGTGGAGAGAGGATTCCTTGAATGCAGCAGTTAGAAAATGCAATAAGCCATCATTGTGCCACTACACCCCAGTCTTGGAGGTAGAGCAAGATTCCTTACACAAAAAAATAAGAGAACAGAAGAAAAAAAAAGAAAAAAAAAAAACTTTGAAGATAATTGTAATTTACATTGTGAACATTATACGGATAAAGCATATTGATAAGAATACAACAAATGCAATATCATTAGATAAAAAATAGATTAGAAAAATTAGAATTTTGCTATATTCCTTCAATATGAGAAGGTTAAGAAGAAAATTTTGAAACATAAATGAATTTTTTCACAAAACAGGGAATAATGCATATAATATACATAGAACAGATTTTCTTAAATGTATACACAACAAAAGACAAAATGCAATAAGCCATCATTGTGTCACTACACACCAGTCTTGGAGGTAGACCAAGGATCCTTACACAAAAATAAGAGAACAGAAGAAAAGAAAGACATAAACTTTATTAGAAATAAACCTCTCAACAGTGAAAATATTTCAAGAAAGAAAATCATTACACCTAGACAGAGAAAATAAAAGTGCAATGATTTACAGATAAAATAGTTGATTATTTAGAAAATACAGAACAATCTATACTTGAAATTATAGTGTTAATACATAAAATCAATGAAGAAACTGAATATACGATCAACGTGCAAAGTTCAATGGTATTTACACTTGTAGCAACACACATTTCTAAAATAAATTTTAAAATAAAGATGCCATTTACAAAAACAAGAAAGTGAAATACTTGTATTATTACTGTGTGACTTCAAAATTAAAAAATACAAAATGTGCGATGGAGAGAAATGAAAGAAACAACATAGAGATCACAGCCTGAATATTGTTGGAGAAGTCAAGAACACAAAGATCCATAATCTTTAAAAATTATGTGACAGATTAAATGCAGTCCCAAATGTAAATCCCATGAGAGCTTTTTGATGTCATTATTTATTTATTTCATGCCAGATGAGTAATATGCCAATTTCATATTAAGATTAGGGAGGCACATCTCACATATTCATGTGAAACCCAAGTATATCATTTATAAACTACAAAAGTGAGCGCTTATTTTTTATTTGAGGTGTCATGTACATGATATAAATTTCATCCACTTAAAAATTTTAATATATTCATTGAGTTACAACAAAGATCACTATCAAAAAGAAACACTGTAGCTATTGGCAGTCACTTTCTAATTCACCTTAAGCCCTTGACCATGCTATTGTATTTTCTGTCTCTTATGGATTTGCCTATTCTTGATATTTCACACAAACAGACTCACATTACATGTAACTTTTAGAAAGGTTTAATGACACAAATCTAATGTCCACGAAAAGGATTCAGGCACAACAGCAGTGATATCTGCACTTCGTGGTGTGTATATTATACCTTAGTAACTCATTTTGACATTTATTTTCACTGCTGAAACAAACAACATAATTCATTTTCAGACTTATATTATCCAAATATTATTTTCATTTAATAAAATACAAAATTACCCAATAGACTCCAAATTCAGTGGTTTGAATTCTGAAATGTATGCTTACAACTATATAGTTCTGAATCTCCACATTTGTCTGCCTCAAGTACTTGTAAGCTTATCTTTGCACAGTTGCCTTGAGGAAAATATTCTGTTATCCTGTAATGAAGAAAAAGCCACAATTCATTTTATTTTGGGGCAACAATCTGTGAAATAAGAGAAATATCCATGTATTTTAAGAAAATAATACCCTGAAAAGGGTTTAGAACATTGATCATATTATAATAGTAGGTTATTAAACAAAACTTAAGTCCCCCCCCTTACTATGAGGGAGACATTAACTCTAGTGGATTCCTGAAACCATGAATAGTCCCAATTCTCCTACAAGTAAATACTATGCTTTTTCTCTACATATATACCTGCAAATTAGGCACAAGAGATCATCAATACCCAATAATTTAACATAATAATTATAACAATACACTTACATAACTACTCTTCCATTTGAGGCCCTTATTAAGTAAACTAAGCACTTATTAAGTAACACAGCACTATGAAGACAGTGGATCTGATGATTATAAGTGATGAATACCAAGTAACATATACAGTGTGGATACACCAGACAAAACAATGATTTATGTTTCAGGTGGGAAAGACCAATACTACCAAAGATTTGATCATGCTACTCAGAGCAGTTCATATTTAAAACTCATGAATTATTTTTTCCTGAAATTTTCTACTAATATTTTTGGCTGAGGTTGATCCTGAGCAATAAAACCACAGAGAGTGAAATTGTGGATTAGGGGTGTACTGTAGTACATTGTGTAATATTTATTTCAACATTGTTCTAGCTTTCGAAATTTTTCCTCATATCTAAAAATCAACATAAGCTTATTCATATTACTCTTTGAAATTCTCCCTTTTATATATTTTTTCTCTTTATAGCACTGTTCCAAAAAACTTACTGATGTTTGAACAGTGAGCCCTTTATTGACACCCATGGATGATCACTGCTCCAACGGAAGACTCCAATCCATGCTTCATGTACGAGAGAGGTCAGAAGTTTCTCACAGAAAATAAAAAATTTTCATGTAAGTAACCATTATGATAGATGGTATTAGCTCTAAAAGTACAAATAGTGTATTTTTCATAAGATCTTTAAGTTTTTAAACAATATACTAAACTTAAAAAATTTCTGTAGTGTCTACATTTTTTGTGTAAATTCAAAGTATTCAAGCATGTTTTTGTTACATGTATATATTGCCTTGTAGTGAAGTTCAGAGTTGAAGTAAAACCATCATCTTAAAAACGTACATTGTACTCATTAAATAACTTCTCATCCATCACCCCCCTCCCACTCTCTATGTCTTCAGTGCTTTCAAGGTCTGTATTTCACTCTTTATGTTCATTTGTCACGGCTATTTATCTTCCACTTACATATGAGAACATATGGCATATGATTTTCTGTTTCTTATTTATTTCACGTATGATAATAGCCTCTAGTTCTATTCCTGTTGCTGCAAAAGTCAAGATTTTGCTTTTTTGAGTTGTGGAGTATTTCCTAGGGTATGTGTCTGTTTGTATGTGTTATTGTGTGTGTGTGTGTGTGTATATATATAAACACACATACATATGGTATATGTGCAAATATATATATATATACGCATAATACATTTTTATTCAAACATTTTTATTCAAGCATTTGCTAATGGGCACTCAGATTGCTTTCATATCTCTGATGCAGTGTATAATGCAACAAAAATGTAAAAGTGAGGGTGTTTTGTTTTTAGTAATTTGTTTTTATTTGTGTAGACACCCAGCAGTGTGATTGCTGGATTAAATGGTAGTAATGCTTCTATTTTTGAAAAATCTCCAAACTGTTTCCCATAGATATTGTACTAATTTGCATTTCCACCAACAGTGTATAATGTTAAGTTTTCTCCACATGGTTGTGATCATCTGCTATTTTTTCCCCTTAATTGATAGTCATATTAAAGGTATAAGTTGGCATGTCATTGTAGTTTTCATTTACATTTATTTGATTATTAGTGATTTTTGAGTATGTTATATGCTTGTTGGCCATTTTTACATTTGTTTTTGAATAATGTTTGAAATGAAATGCTGAAATGCTTTGAAACCTGAGGCCCAGGGCTCAAAAGAGTGACTAGATATCTTCAAATCTCCACCAACACAGAAAATGAAGTAGGTCTGCTGTTACCTAGCACTTGACTTAGCAATATTTGTAATATTAAATTACAGGCCAGTGGTTTTTGGGAGGAGTTTGCGGTGATGAGCACATATACAATAGCAGAGCTGCTGGTGCTGAAAATTTCTGTTTCATGATATTTGTATTTCATGAGTCTATTCATTTTGTGATCAACCTGCACAATTAAGATATACTTAGTTTTCTTCATATATAGTAAAATTAAATAGCAAGATGTGTTTTAGAATTACATCATGAATGGAAACATGGTTTTATGAAAAAGTAATGAAATCTGCATTAGCAGAAGGTGAATACAAATAAATTATTTTAATGCCAAGCAATATAATCTGCTTAGTTGAAAATAATACAACAAAATATGTACAAGAAAATAGATTACTTCCTCAAATGTTTTACTGGCTGAAATAAGCATTTAATAAGGTATTTGAAACATTTAAAGTCATACCATTTCTTCTTCATCATCTATATAAAGCAGACTGGAGTTCATAGAAGCACAGGCCATCATACTCTCCTCCCAAGTTTTTGTTTCCTTTCCAATGTAATAACAGCTGTTGGAATATGTAAACCATTCCTCTGGACAACTACAATTATATGCTGAGGAAACATTGTAAATTACCCAGAAAAATATGAATACTGTAAAATGACACTTAAAGAGTAAATTTACAAAAGTATGTCATGTGTGTACATAACATATCTAAGTATTCTTACAGAATGGTACATGTAATTAAAAACCCACTGACTCAAACACGTAGACACTGTAAAGCAGCAGCCTATCATCCCATAATCGTGTTCACACATGAAAAAAGTCATGAGACTAATGGTCACATTACACACATCTTGAAATCACTGAACACATATACCTTTTTTTATAACAGTACAATTATTTATGTCAATATTTTATAGCAATAGGAAATTGCAACAAATAACAAAAAAGTATGGTGTTTATGAATTAGTATTTATATTCATTGCTAACGAAAAGAAAATAAGCTGTTATATTCTTTATTTACAGACATCTATTGCTAAATTTTAAAATATTTCTCCTGAATATATCTCTGGTTATTTTTTTCATTTCAAGAGAACAATACAAAATTGAAACTCTGTTATTATCAGAATTTTGGAAATTATTACGTACCTTTCTGGTCGCTTTCATTTTGGAAGGAATTGGTCCGCTTCTGTGTTGCTGTAGCTAGAAAAATTAAAATAATCTTTTACAAAATTGTATATGAATAAGTCATAATAATGTCAGTTCTTTGAAATTTGGTATATTGTTCAGATACAGAAAAAAATAGAACTGTATGACAAAAAATATATAAAGTAATTGAGATTTTGAAAAAATATTTCAATGTTCCAAAGAACCAAATTCAATATCTCATAAAGCACTTGATTTGGCCAACTTTCAAAGATTAATTTCTATTTCTCAGCATGGTTTTTCAATTTGTAAAACATCTTATTGGAGTTTGAAATCAGAACATATACATCTAATGTAAAACAAATACTTTTTCATAATTACTCTTTCATTATAGTTTTTACAAATTCAGAACAATCATTCCACATTTAGTTCAAAAACAAATGTAAAAATGAGAATTCTATTCCTCAATATTGCAAAATATTTAGAGGCATTTCTATATATTTAGGTGAAAAGCTCTCCTTTATTTTTACAAAATATACTTACAAAGAATAATAACTATTGTTACCATGGTCACTATTAATGCCAAACAGATAATTCCCAGGATGCCAGCAATGAGCTTCTCTGGAGGTGACAATAAATCTATAGGAAAAGAAATAAAAGCACAGAGAAAAGAGAGATGGAGACAGTTATTGACGAGATTTTAAGACAAGAGAACCCACATGCATAAGAATCATTTAGATAAACTTGGACCCCAAACTGCATAATCCACAATAATGTTTTTCTTAGAATGTACCATGGCCTTTTGAGTAAATATAATGCTCCGTGATTTGCTGGACAAAAAATACAGATTTCAACAATGTCCGGTTTAAAATAGCAGCCATATTTCATTTTAAAATAGAATAACCCATCTTGGAACTCTGATATTTACAAATAAAAAAATATGTGAACACTACCTGCTCTTTTCCCATATCCTGTTACCCAAGCTGCTCATCCTGGACAATTATATTGAGGATCTATGAAATACCTTACCTTTGCTGTGGAAAGTTTTGTTATTGTCTAGAAGATCCTGAGAGGCAGTTTGAAGGCTTAATTCCGCATAGGATATTTCCTGTTCAGTTACTAAAATGAAGCTTTTATTGCCCTTAGACTTTCTCTCCTGGTTCTTCGGGTTTGGGGGCAAATTCAGTTTTGAGTAGATTACTCTGTGATTATCCATCTTTCTTACTGTGGTCTATCAGGAACTCATCTGTATAATAACAGTGCCTAAGAGGCTAATACATAGTATATAATGATAACATGCTTAGCACAGTCAAAAGGAGCAAAATGGAGAGAAAGTACCAACACTTAATTTTCATTGAGGAATCTACAGTTTTTACTCTAATTTCCTTAGACTTAAACAAGTTTCATACAGAAAAACATATTCTTTAAAGGTTTATGCTTTTTACAAAATATTATTGCTGAGGCAAAGAAAAGCAATAAATTAGTAAACTAAAAAAGAAATTCATGTATCAAAATACATACATTAAAGTGTGATTCACAAATATATTTAATGTCAATACAAGACAATACCTGTATTAAAACTTTTAATATAGTTTATAGTAATTTTGAAATCCAAAGTTTGTTAAGACTTGTCTGTACATGGAAGACATGAATGTTGATATATATATTATAGTTTTGCTAATGAACCTTTATTTGATAGTTTGCAGTCATTTATTGAAATGAATTAATGGTTACAAAATGTTTTTTTTTTAAAGACTGATGAGTTCTGATAAATATTGAAGAATGTAACAATTTTTATATTTTGGAGAATATTACATGACATAAATGTGTATAACAGTATTGGAGAGATTAAAACTTTTAAAAAATACTTATTTCATAGACATATTGGCTATTATTTCCTGGCTAAAATGTAAAATCATAAAACAATAAATAAAAATATAGATCTTTTATGTAAAACTCTCTTGGTTTAACATTACAAAAAGATTCCATGACTGTCTCAAAATGAGTCAAGTTCATTTTAGTTGTGTATTTGCAATAATTCAGATAGTTTAATCCAATAATTTAGTCAATGGTATCTGGAGTTAGAGAAGTCTAGAATTAATTCTGACTTTGAAGTTTATAATGTGTGCCCTTTAAAAAGTTATTCAGTATCTTATAACCCAGGTTATCAATGAAAAGTGAGCGCAAGAGCATATAAATATAATACATGTAAAACATTTGCTAAATTGGCACATAATGTTTTCAATAAATATCAGCTAGTTTAATGATTATTTTCATCACAATTGCTATGTTATTTTTTTTCTGATTCATGTCACTTAAAACATGAAAAATAAATCATTAGAGAAATCTCTTACAAAAATGTGATACATCCCTTTGCAATATTAAGACCAACTTTTAAAAACTATTTTTCAAAATACTTTTAATGACATTTAGTATTTTATGTAATCTACTTCATTCTCTTTTTCATTAAAATATAAAAATTGACTTTATTAAATCTACTTTAGGGTATGATAATAGTGTATTTAACATTAATTAATTTATTTAGTTTAACAATCTCTGTACAATGGCTAACCTAAATAAAAAATGTTATATTATTAAAAGATACACAATGTTCTGATTACAAAAATCCAAAATTAATTGATAGTTATGATATTTACAGGTCACGCAAATAATATTGACTAACAAGCTCAAGTATGTGTGAATGCAATTAACTACTTTCCACAGACAATAATTTGAAAACTTTAAGAAATTCTCCAACCTATTTCACATTCCAGGATTCTATCCTGACTTATTCAAATAAAGATATCAAATTTACACTGATTTTATTGTGTGAATTGAACCTCCATTGCATCAAATCTAATATTTGCAATCACCCACTAAATGAGGTAGGCTAGTAGAGAGATGGAAAGTTGCTGCACGTACCTTCTGTCCCAGAACGTCACAAATCCTTTAGTGGAAAGGCTGTAATAAAAGGTGAAATTTAAAGACATATATCCAGAACAAGTAGAAACAATGTCTGTGATCTTCACAGACTGCCATGTGAAGGCTCAGAGTGAGGTAAGAGTGAAAAAAGTTGATTTCTCTTCAATCTGTCACTGAAGGTATGAACAGGAAATTCTCATGCATGGGCTATTTTGAAATAAGGTTTTCTTATTACACACCTCCAAACTACAGGAGATTTGAGCGCTTATTAAATGGACTAAATAGACTTTGAAAATGTGTCATTACCTTGTTCATTTTCATGTGCCTCTGAGAAACTGTTTATATATTCTACAAGCCATGGAGTGTAGAGTTACTACATATATAAACTTCTTTCAATTTCAATCACAAATATTGCCAACTTAAGACTTGTTAAGAGTGTCTCAGTTGTTCAAAAACCAATTTTAGAAGGGAATGCTAAATTTTAAACATTGGGAACGTCTTTCATTCATATCCTTATTATATCACTCTATTGTGATAGAATAAATTATAAAACATGATAACATTATCAACAAGTATTTACTGATATTAGTTACTAATTATTATGAGAAATTGCTACTGTTCCAACTTACTGTAGCTGTAGCTGGCACAGAGACCATCACTGACAAAGATGTATTCTTGTCTTCTCTGAGTTAGTTCTTAAATTTTTGCATTTGATTTTATTTTTTAAACAAATTATTTAATCTTTAGATTCACCTTGTTAAAAATAAGTGTATCTGGGAAGGATTAAACATTAATGAATTGTAAAATAGATTAGCACGCCCAATTATAACACACAACAAAATATATTTTCAAACTCATGCAATCATATAATTTCCATTTAATGCAATATAAAAATTACTCCAAACTCAGGTACTTTAATAGTGAAGTGTATGCTTACAACTATATTTTTGTGAAGATCCACAGCTACGTGTGGCTCAAGTGCATCTGAGTATAGTATTACACAGTTATGCTGACCAGGATCTGATTCTCCTACCTAGCAATGAATAAAAATTGATAATTCTGTTATATTTTGGAGGATTATTGCATGAAACAAGGCATTTTTCCAAACATTGTAAGAATGAATATTATGAAACCAGATAATGGCATTTTTAAAATATAATATTATCAAGAATTGATTATCATGAAAACTGGTTACAGTAGTTTTCTCTTATCCTGGTGGGAGACACTGACCCTAGTAGAAGGCTGAAACGCCAGATAGTACAAACCCCTGTATAAACTACGTTTTCCCTATACGTACAAACGTACACTAAAGTTTAACTTATTATAAATTATGCTTACAATTGAGATAAATAATACCCATAATATAAAATAATAACTATAACAATATGTCTATATCACTACTCCTGCATTTGGGGCCATTAATGAGTAGACTAAACATGCCTTGAACACAAGCACCACCTGGGCAAGACATTCCATTTGATAACTGAGAAAGCTACTAAGTAACTAATAGACAGTAGCATCAACAGTGTGAATACACTGGCAAAGCAATGATTCATGTCCCAGGTGGGACAGACGCTTACTCCAAGAAGTTGCTCATACAACTCAGAACGTTACACCCTTTAAACATCATTAATTGTTTCTAAAATTTTTTTTTTTGTATATTTGTGGGATGTGGTTGATCCTGAGTAACTAAAGTCACAGAAAATAAAATTACAGATAAGAAGGACCTACTGTAGCCCATTCTTTAATATTTATATCAAATTTTACTAATTTTAAATCTTTTATGTCTGTAATTCATCTTACACTTATTCTATTATTCTTTGAATTTATCCTTTTATGTTTTTTCTTCTATATACACCGTTAAAAAAGTCTTACTTATGTTTCAAAATTGAGTCATTTCTTGACAGCTAGGGATGATCACTGCTGTTATGAAAGACTGCAATGCATCCTGACAGTTACAGGGAGTCCAGAAGTGTCTAACAGAATAAACAGCATTCATGTAAATAATAATTTAGGTCTCAAGCAGCTGCTGCCTGTGGGGGACCTCGGCACCCTCCCCATAGAGCACCGGGCCCCTCCCTGGCAGAAGTGCCCCATTCCTTGTCGTTGCAGCCCACAGAGACCCTTGGCTCCCACCCCTGGGAGCTCCAGGCCCCCTCCCTGGCTGATGCGCCCAGACTTGCCTCTAGCTGCCACTGCCCATGAAATCCCTTGGCTCTGCCTCTTGGAGATCCGGGCTCCCTCCCTGGCTAACGCACCCTAACCGGCCCCAAGCCACCACTACCCACAGAGGCCATCAATTCCTGTCCATCGGAGCTCTGGGTCCCCTCCCTGACCAAAGCACCCTTCTCAGCCCCAAGTCACTGCCACCCAAGGAGCTCCAGCCTCCCTCCCTGGCTGCAGAACTCAGCCCCGCCCCAAGCCTTCAACCACCCAAGGAGGCCTGCAGTCCCCTCACCCTGGAGCACTGTGCCCCCTTGTTGGCAGTACCGCCCCACCCCCAGCCACCCTGCACACTATGCTGACCAGCAATGCCCAGTAGTCTCAAACTCCGCCTCCCTCAGTGCCCCTGCCCACAGCAGGACAAGAGAACAGCTGTAGCTCCGAGCCAACCAGAGACCTGCATTGCCCCTTGATCTCCACCCAGCTCTGTGCAGCCTCCATCTTGGGACCTAAGAACAAAGAAAGAGAAAGAGGTCCTAGCTGCATGTGACACGCCAACCCACAGCACCCAGCTATATCACACTCTGCCTGTCCCAGCTGGACCTAGCTGTAGTAGAACCAGAGATCATCAAGAGCCCTGTGACCAGGCAGAGGCCTGCAATGCCACACCCAATCAGCTTTGCCCAGTCTCCAACATGGGATCTAAGACCTCATGTTTGTGTAAGGGAATAGTACATCATAAGGAGTTTTGTCAGCTTGTGTGTCTGTATGATTGTATGTCCTAGTTTGTTTGTTGTTGTCACTACTGTTTTTTTGTTTGGTTGCTTATTTGTGTTTCTTTTTGTTTTCTCTTACTCTTATCTGTCTTCAGGACTATTTTCAATTATGTCTGGATACCATTGTCTCTTTTCCTCTTACTCTTCTCTGTCTCCACCTTCCACTCCCACCTCCTCCAGCTCCATTTCTTTCCCTTTTCTTACATCATTTTACTTTCAGGGAACATATCAATACTCCTACTTCATGAACAGATTGCAAGACAATGGGAAGCGGGTTCCAGTGTATCCATATACCTGACAGTGGATACTGTGACCTGCAGATAAATTTTGAATCACAGCTCCCCCATCAAATAAAACTCAAAACTGTAAAAGGTATAGCCTACAACCTACATTCTAGCTTCAGAATCGAACAAAGCCAGAGGATTCACACAAGGAAGAATAGGAGATTGAGGAAACAGAAGTATAAGCAATCCCACAACCCCTGAAAAACCCATTTAAAGAAGACAGAGGAAAAAATGAAAAAGTGGGAGGAAAATCTACACAAATGAAGAAAAGAAAAGAAAACAAAAAAGAAGAATATAGGCCTGACACAGACCCCTGGGAGATCAGATAATGAGGAAACAGAGTTCACAGTGCAAACAATGAAGAGCTCCCAGAATGATCACAGACTACAAACCCAATATCGAGACATTAATAGAGAGAATAAAAAGAAATGTGGAGAGACAACAGAAAAATAGGAAAGAGTTGATAACTGAGATAACAGCAGTAAAGAATACTGTGATTGAAATAAATAACAAACTAATAAGCATGGAAAGCAGAATTAGTCAAGCAGAAGACAGAATCTCAGAACTTGAAAACCAAAATATGGAACTAAACTAAACTGTCAAAAACATAGAAAAGAAGCTTAAAGACAGACAAAACCTTCAAGAGATGAGTGATTACTTCAAGAGAAGGAACCCAAGAGTAATTGGACTTCCTGAGGCAGAAAGAGACAGACCACCTGAAATAAACATTCCATGTTATTATTCAAGAAAACTTCCCTCACCTTATGAGTGATGCTAAAGTTCAAACACAAGAGATTCAGAGAACCCCAGCAAGACATCAGATGAGAAGACCAACTCCTAGGCACATAATAAATTGCCAGAACAAAGTAGATTTAAAAGAGAAAATCCTGAAAGCAGCAAGAGAAAAAGGACAGACTACCTACCAGGGAAGACCAAGTAGAATAACAGCAGATTTATCTTCAAAAACACTTCAGGCTAGGAGAGCTTGAAGTACAATATTCAAAGTTCTTGAAGATAAACAATTTCAACCAAGGATGCCTGTGTGGGACTTTCTGCAGCAGCCACCTTTTCTGGAGGCAGTTGCAGTGGCGGCAGCACATGGCATGGGTCTAACTGCAGCTGCCACCCCCTGCGGAGATGGTGGTGGTATGCCCATGGGACCAGCTGCAGCAGCCATTCTCTGTGGAGATTCTCACAATCTGAGTTTTCCCATCACCATCTTGCTGGAAATCTCGAAATTATTTTATTATTTTTCCTTTGCATCAAGTATAGAGTGTTTGATTTTTTGTTATTTCAAAGCAAATTCCATACTACCTCTTAAAGATTGAATCTAAAATCTAGAAAAATTAAATTTAAATCTCTATTTGTTTCTTTGGGATCAGAACAATTACTTGAACCTTCCAAGAGAATGGTGAATATGAACTCAGTACATAAATATTTCAGTTATTTATATTTTAATATATTTGTATGAACTAAATTGGTAGTTGCTATATATGCTTATGTACATGTGTGTATTTCTATTCAAAATGAATTTATGTATGTGTACATATGTATTGCAATTTGGTGAACTATATTGATATATTTTCTTTTAGTCAAAATATGACAAAATTGTTCATTAGAAGTGCCAAATAATGTAACACTCACTGATGTTCTCTATTTAAATTTGAGATACTTGTTGGGAGCCAGCATCTATAGCTACATGGCTGAGGCCTGTAAAGGCCCATCTGGAAGATCGCCTCTGACATAGGATATCAGTTATACCTATGATATTGGCATGTGATTAGTGACCAGTGAGCATACATGACAGTAAAATTTATAAGTAAATCTCTATACACCTGATGGAAAGTTGCACAGTAGAATTATTTTATATGACCTTGTCCCTTCTAAGTTGTACTTCTTTCTAGATTTTTTTTTTACTTCTATTTCCTTGTAGACTGGTTAGTCAGCTCTTGTTCCCAAAGGCAGTTTCTCCTAGGATTAAGATTAGAGACTAAATTATCATAATAGTTTTATTGCCCTACCTCTATCCAGGCAGGACGTTTTTCTAGTTTTGTTACATGCTGGAACTCCGTTTGCTTCAGCCCGAGGTCATTGTCATGGTAACCGTGCAGCCCATTATCCAAGAGTGTGACAGCTACTATTTGATTTTTAGAATAGACTTGTTTGGATAAAATATACATTTAAGATGATACAATATCCATTGAAAAGATTTAAACAGTAATAAGTATTCATAGAAAACTTTTAAGTTTTGTTTAAGCTTCCTTTTCTCAGATTATGACTTTAGTTCCTGTTCCTGCAGGCCAATTTTAAGTATACCAAAATTTTCCCAACAGTGCTGTTTTTGCTTCTAATATAACAATAGGAAATTTTACACATAACCATGTATTAATATACTAGGAAAAAGGATTTAAGTTTTGGGTTAAAGTCCAATCACTAGATCATACAAAAATTATAGTTTAGACATATGAAACTCATATGAATTATAGTAAAGTTTGGTAGTTTAAGAATAAGTTTTAACTGAGTTATAAGGCATTACGTTAAATCGTAATAGGATAATAGTATAACTAACAGCTAAGTCATTTAAGTAAACTTATAGATTATAGTATAGTGTTAAGTTGATAATATTAATCATTAAAAATATTTGGAGTCAGTGAACTTGGATTGAACCTAGAGTTAACTCAGAAAAGTTTTTTTGTATTAATCAGGGTTTAGAACAAAGAGTATAATATGAATGATTTATTGAACACTATGGAAGACATTTTGAACAATTGAAATTGTGCAACTGTGACCTTGATGTAAGTTTTGTGAAGCATGTCAGGCATCATGGAGTTCAAATTGTTTGCTCGAAACTTGCAAGTCTCGTGATGGTCTTGTGATGCATGGTTTGTAAAGCACAGAACTTGTACGCCCCTAGCAAGTGATTATCACACTGCTGGAGGGTATAGAAAATGGTATATAAGTTGGAAAAGGTTTGAATAAAATCGGCTTTAGTCCTGATCAGACTGTTCCCAGAAGAACTGCCTCTGAGTGGTCTTCTCGCCGTCTCCTGATTCTCCGGTGCAGGTCCTAACCCACCCTTGGTCAGTGCTGGTCACCGACAGATACTAACATCTACCATTCTTGATATGAACATCCACATGGTATTTTTCAATTAAATAACATAACATAGTCATGTGTTTCTTAATAATGGGATTCTGTTCTGAGAAATGTAAGATTTGACTTTTTTTTTTTCATTTTGTGAACGACATAGAGAGCACTTACACAAACCTAGAGGACATACCCTATTATACACCTCTGCTATATAAGGTAGTCAATGGCTTCTAGGCTACAGACCTGTACATTATGCTAGTCTATTGAATACTGTAGACAATTATAAAACAATGGCAAGGATTTGTACATCCAAACATGGAAAAGATTCTATTTAAACACTGTATAAAAGTTAAAAAACGGTATGCTTACAGGTCAGTTAACATGAAAGAACCTTGTAGGACAGGAAGTTGGAAGTTACTCTGGGCGTCAGTGAGTGTTGAGTGACTTTAGAAACTAGGGCATTACTTCACACTCCAGGCAATTGCATAAACATTGTGCACTATGATATAATAAGGCCAAAAATATTTTTTATTCAATAATAAATTAATGTTTGCTTACTGTCACTTTTTTCTTTATAAACTTTATATATGTTATTGACTCTTGTAATAATACATCTTAAAACACAAATTCAATGTACAACAATACAACTAACATTTTCTTAATATCCTTATTCTATAAACTTTTTTGTATTTGACAATTTTCTTTACTGTTTCTAATT
>NW_007172259.1:0-998 GCF_000164805.1 Carlito syrichta | reverse complement strand
TATTATGTACTGTACATAATTGTATGTGCTTTACATGGAAAGACACCCCAACCAAAAAAAGCCCTTTTTTGGGGGGGAGGGTGGGTGCCTTGCAGTATAGGCTTCCCCATCTAGGTAAGTGTCCAAGAACCCACTGGCATCAGCACACCGGGAAGCAATGTTTTCAGAGGCTATTTTCAGCTTCTGTGAGTTTTTTTTTTATTAAAGATTGTTCAATGTTTTTGCCCATTTGTCATGGGCAATTTATATGAACAATGTGCGACAGTAAAATTTTGAATAAAAATGACATGATCCACTACCTCATTCCCTCTATTCACCCAATCTCATCCCAAATGGCTTTTTGTGTTTCACCAGATGAAAACATCCTCACAGGGAAATGTTTTGCCAGTGTGGAACAAATGAAACAAAAAATGGCAGAAACACTAAAGGCATCAAAATCGATGAGTTTAAAAACTATTTTGAGCAGTGAAAAAGCATTTTTATAATTGGATTGCATCAAATAGTAGGTACTTTGAAGGTGACTGAAGATAAAATATATAAGAATAAATACACAATATTTTAATAAACAAATTCCATTTTTTGGCAGTCTCCTCCTTGTGCTCTCATACAACTGAGTGTGCAAGACATTTGTTTACACCAGCATCATCACAGACACATAAATTAGATCCACATATCACAACATGTGGATGTCACAACAATTGTATAAGAGGTCCAACATTGCCAAAAATATCATTATGCAGCGAATTACTACATGTCATGTCTTTTTAATATGCAACAACATAGGTTTCTATAGTTCTAGAATTTAACTTTAATGAACTCTATGCTTATACAAAGGCATTATAAAAGTATGAACAAGGCAAAAATTACACAAAGTAACAGGCGTAGATATGTATTCAATATGACATAAAAATGTATATATGTGCACATACATGCATATATAATCTAAATAGATATTACTATGACTATTTCAATAATGACAATGCATAGTATACATAGTT
>NW_007172258.1:0-618 GCF_000164805.1 Carlito syrichta | reverse complement strand
TGCAATCAAAGAATTTCCATTGATTGTCATAATGGTCTCCTGCCTGGTCTTGAACTCTGGGCCGGAGAAGATCCTCCCACTAAGGTATGCCTTCAACCAAGGTTTTCTGGGTTTTGATTGGGGTCGAGGTGGGGGCTTGCCATGGTTTCCAGCCTGGTCTGGAGCTCCTGGTTCTGGCCATCTTCCCGTCTTTGCCTTCACGAGTGCTGAGGAGACAGGTATGAGTCGCCTGGTCAACACTACTCTCCTGAAGGATTGAAAGTCATGCCCTCCCTTTCTCCATAGTGCCTCTTTGGAGGAACTAGCAGTTCCACCCTGGGGAACAAGTCAGGAGAAGAGGTGGGTGCCCCGGTGAAAACACACCAATGCTCCAGGTGCTCCTCATGGAGAGGGTACAATGGGCGATTTCAGACACCCTCTATGGGGTCCCATGTCATCAGAAGATAGCGGGTCTTTCGGTGGGATCCTGCGAGTGGTGTGGAGGCCTGGTGTGGGTGCTCATTTGTGTCCTCTCAGCACTCTGGGAGTAGAGGTGAGAGGATGTCCTGAGCCCCTGGTTTGGAGACAGCCAGGCACCGTTTCCAGACCGTGACTATAAAAGTAACCAAAAAAATGAGC
>NW_007172257.1:0-557 GCF_000164805.1 Carlito syrichta | reverse complement strand
CAGGCACCGTTTCCAGACCGTGACTATAAAAGTAGCCAAAAAAATGAGCTGAGCTTGGTGGTGCATGCTTTTCATTCTGGTCACTCGGGACACTGTGGTGGGAGGATCGCCCAAGCACAGCTGGTGGAGGCCGCGAGTGGTTGCCTGTCCTCCAGGCCAGGCAACAGGGGGATTCTGACTCAGATTAATAATACCAACCACGAACACCACCACAAACAGGCCAGTCTCAGGGGCTCAGCCTGGCAACCCGACCCTTCAAAGCCCCAGGTGTGTGGATGTTGTAAGCCTGTGGGATTGACACCAGCCTGGAACATGGGGTGAGACCTCTACTCGGCCATAATAAATACATACAAACATTAGGTGGACATGGTGGCACAGGCTTGTGGTTCCAGTCACTCGGGGGGCTTAGGAGGGAGGATCGCATAAGCCCCGCAGGTGGAGTCTGCGGTGTCTGTGAGCATGACCCTGCACTCTGGCATGGGCGACAGACTGGGATTCTGACTCCTAATAATAAACACCACAACCACCACCCCTGCCACCCAGCACAAGATGTCACC
>NW_007172256.1:0-329 GCF_000164805.1 Carlito syrichta | reverse complement strand
TAGCCAGCTGACAACTAGCTGACTTAACTTAGTAGCCAGCTGGCAAGCCAGGATAATTAATTAGCTATTTACTTGGCTGGACAGCTGGAGAGCCAGCTGAGTAACTAACTGACATAACTATATAGCCTAATGGCTAGCCAGCTGACTTAACTAGCTACCTATCTACATATCCCATTGGTTTGCCAGCTGACCTAACTACCTAACTACATAGCTAACCTCTTGGCCAGCGAGTTGATTTAACTAGGTGACTTCACTAGCTAGTCAGCTGTCTACTCAGCTTAATTAACTAGATAGCTACCCTGATAGACAGCTGGCTAGCCATCTGAGTT
>NW_007172255.1:0-736 GCF_000164805.1 Carlito syrichta | reverse complement strand
GAGGGAGCTAGCTAGTTAAGCCAGATGGCTAGCAGTGTAGCCAAAAATTTGACTAGCTTGTTAAGTCATCTGGCTAGCCAGGTATCAAGCCAACTTGTTTGTCGGTTACTTAAGTCAGCTAGCAATCCAGCTAGCTAGTTAAGTCAGCCAGCAAGTCAGCTAGCTAGTTAAGTCAGCTAGCTATTCAACTGGCTAGTCAGCTAGCTAGCTCGTCAACTAGATAGTTAAGTCAGCTCTCCAGCTAACTAGCCAGTTAGCTAGCTAGTTAAGTCAGCTATCTAGACAGCTATATAACTTGTTTGATATCCAGTTATGTCAGCTAGATAGTCAGCTAGCTAGTCAGCTAACTAGTTAAGTCAGCTAGCAAGATAGCTAGGTATTTAGCGAACTAGTTGGCTAGAAACTCAGCTAACTGTTCACCTAATCAGTGGGATCGTATTCTTTCCATCAGGTCAGCTAACTAGTCAGCTCCCTTGACTGTCGACCAGGCTGCTAACTAGTCAGCTCACTCACCAGCCAACAGGTCAACTAACTAGTCAGCTCTCTCACAGGCCAACAGGTTAGCTAGCTAGTCAGCTTGCTCTCCAGTTGACTAGATACCTCATCTCACCAATATGCTTGCATGCTGCTGAATGGTTAAGGCAGCTCACCTGTTGCTGCACTCATTGGTCAACTAGTTAAGTCGTCTCACCGGTCGGCTCACTGGCTTGCTGACTAGTTAAGTCCTCTGACCAGT
>NW_007172254.1:0-502 GCF_000164805.1 Carlito syrichta | reverse complement strand
TTAAAGGTATAGTAAAAAAAATCCTGTAAATCAATGACTTTAATATTAAAGTTAACAGGTGTAGCAGCCAGAGATGGAAGTCCAGGCTGCAACGCCCCCATGGATTCCATAGTGACGTTGATAGGTCTTAAATTCTGCAAAAGTCTCCATTTACCAGGTCTTTTTTTTTTTTAGTTGGAATTTGACTCTTTCACCCAGATGGAGTGCAGTGGCCACTCCTGGCCACTGCAGCCTCGACCAGCTGGGCTCCAGTGATCCTTCCACCTCAGTCTTCCAAGTATCTGGAACTACAGGCACGAACTACCATGCCTGACTAATTTTTTTATTTATTGTAGAGATGAGGTCTTGCCAGGTTGCCCAGGCAGGTCTGAACCCATGAGTTCAGGCAATCCACTCACCTCAGCCTCCCAAAGAATGAGATTACAGGCTGAGCCACTGAGCCCAGATTTTTTCTTAATGACAAAAATAGGGGTGTTTTAAGGGCTAGTAGAAAGCTCTCTAT
>NW_007172253.1:0-549 GCF_000164805.1 Carlito syrichta | reverse complement strand
GTTACTTAAGTCAGCTGGCTAGTCAGCTAGCTAGCAAGTTAAGTCACCTAGTCAAGTAATATGTCTAGTCAGCTGGCTGTCTATATAGCAAGTTAGTTAATTCAGCTGTCAGGCAAGCAGGCCAGCTATTTAAGTCAGCTGAGCTATCCACTTGGCTAGGTAGATAGCTAGCTAATTAAGTCAGCTGGCTAGCTTGATGTCTAGCTAGTAAAGTCTGCAAGTTAAGTGAGCTGGCCAGCTGGCTGGCTAGCTAGTTAAGCCAGCTGGCTGACCAGATGGCTATCTAGTTAAGACAGCTAGTTAAGTCAGCTGGGTAGCCAGCTGGCTAGCTAAGGGGCTGGTAAGTTAAGATGGATGGTTAGCAACCTGGTCAGGTAGGTGGCCAGCTAGATAAGACAGCTGGCTAGCCAGCTGACCAAAAGGATGCCTGGCTATTACAGCTGGATTTCTATCTTACTGTCCAGCCAGATGGCTGGCTACTTAAGCCAGCTGGCTAGCAAGCTGGTCAGCCTGCTAGCTAGCTAGATGGCTGCTTAGCCAGCTAGCCAT
>NW_007172252.1:0-364 GCF_000164805.1 Carlito syrichta | reverse complement strand
GCCTGCTAGCTAGCTAGATGGCTGCTTAGCCAGCTAGCCATGCAGGTAGCTAGCTAGTTAAGTGAACCGGCTAGCAGTCTAGTCAACCCGGTAGCAAGCCAATTAAGTCAGCTGGGTAGCTGGTTAAGACAGTTATTTAAGTCAGTTGGCTAGCCACCTGGCTGGGTAGGTAACTAGGTAATTAAGTCACCTGGTTAGCCATATTGCTAGCTAGTTTAGTCAGCAAGTTAAGTGAGCTGGCTAGGCAGCTGGATAGCTAGGTGGCTAGCTAGTTAAAGCAGCTCGCTAGCCGGATGGCTATCTAGTTAAGTCAGCTAGATAAGTCAACTTGTTAATCAGCAGCCTATCTTGGAGGCTGGCAAGT
>NW_007172251.1:0-412 GCF_000164805.1 Carlito syrichta | reverse complement strand
AACTATGCAGGTACCTAGTTAATCAGCCACCTAGTCAGGTTCCTAGTGTGCTAGCTAGTTTAGTCAGCTAGTAAATCAGCTGGCTACTTAGCTAACTTGTTGGCTAGCAACCCGCTAGCTGGTGAGCTAACTAGTGGGCTCCCTCACTTTCCATCATGTCAGCTAACTAGTAGGCTCAATCGCCTGCCAACTGGTCAACATACTAGTTGTCTCGCATGCCAGCCAACAGGTCAACTAACTTGTCTGCTCACTAGAAGGTCAACAGGTCTGTTAACTAGTTGGCTTGTTTGCCAGGTGACTAGCTAAGTCAGCTCACTGGTCGGCTCACTAGCCAGCCGAATAGTTATAGCAACGCTTGCGTCAGTTCACTCGCCAGTATACTAGTTAATTTGCTGACCACTCAGCTCTCTCA
>NW_007172250.1:0-374 GCF_000164805.1 Carlito syrichta | reverse complement strand
CCCTGTGTCTCAGGAGTCTCCAAGCTCTGTTCAATGTACTTCAGGGATAGCAGCCAGAAGGCCTCCAGTCAGAGTCCCCTGAGGTCCTAGGTAAGAGTCCAGACTCATTAAGTGCAACATTTAAAAGTGAATATCAATAATAGAGCATTGTACATTTTTAAAAAGTTCTCACCACAAAAATATTAAATATTTTAGGTGATGCATATGTAAACTAACTTTATTTAATTATTCTACATTGTATTCATGAATCACAATATTTTATATTCCATACATTTATACAATTATAAATTGTCAATTTAGTTTAAAAAGGGCGAGAAACTTCTCTTATGAAGCACACAATAGTCTATAATGTAGTCTTTTTTCTTTTTTTTTTT
>NW_007172249.1:0-378 GCF_000164805.1 Carlito syrichta | reverse complement strand
GCCTGAGACTGTGGGTTCAATACCAGTCCGGGACATGGGGGGATACCTCATCTCAGCCATTAAAAATAAATCCAAAGATTACCCATACGTGGTAGTGGAGACCTGTGATTCTAGCCACTTGAGGGGCCGAGAGGATCACCTGAGCCCAGCAGGTGGAGCCTGTGGTGGCCTTCAGCATGCCACTGCCCTCTGACCTGGGTGACAGTACAGGATTAAGACTCCAAATAATAATAATCACCATCACCAACACCCCAACCACTCCTGCCACCCAGCGTGAGATGTCACCCTCAGGGATGAGAGAGAAAAAGGCACTTTCCAGCCTGTCATTCGTGGGTGGGTTCAAAGGGGGCCACCAGTCACTTCCGTCTAGCACCTTTG
>NW_007172248.1:11922-18278 GCF_000164805.1 Carlito syrichta | reverse complement strand
GAGTTTAAGGTGTGTGATGGCTTTAGGAACTGCCAGACTTCCCCACTGCTGGAGTTCCTTTTGAGAAGTATGATGACCTCACCAACGTGGCCGGCTAGCCATAGTGGCTCTGAGTGTAAACAGAGTTTCGTGTATTAAGAGGAAACACAGATCCGACAAGCACGGGGTTGGAGAGGAGAGTTCTGACATAGCTGGTGACCAACGAGGAGGCCTGGAAAAGGAAAATCCTTCTCTGCCCAGGAAGCCTCAAAAGTACCCACGGGACTCATCTGTGGAAAGTGAGCACGAATTAACTTCAGGAAACTCCACCTGAGATGGCTATGGGGCTCCCACCAACAGACGGCCAGATGGAAACCAGGAGCCTCACGGAACTCATGGATCAGATTCACCCTGCGCATAATTAGTGACAGCACCTGCCCACTGGGCAGGCGACAGCTAAGAAGGCAATCGGCTAGCACAGGAAGAACTGATGCTTGTCACAGAAGCATAAATGTGTCACTGGGCTGGAAAGGAAGAGAGGGTGGATCCAGGTACAGGGGAGGAGAGGAGAAAATGAGGAAAAGTTCCACGGGGGAGGCAGCATTCAAAGACTAGATTAGATCACAGGAGAGATCCAAGATGAACATCTTAGCAAGGACAAGAGGCTGTTGCCAGTTAGTGTGGAAGCTGACCAGGCCTGAAGCAGAGCAGGGGCTGCAGGATGGGAGAGGCCAGACTTGAGAGACTTGGCTGGGTGGCCTGGGGTCAGAGGTGCAGGGAGGGCAGGGGAGCCGTAGAGATCATTCTGGATTCCCTGTGCAGCTGGGCAGGGATGCTGTCTTGTCCTCCACAACCCGGCTGCATCCACTTTGCCAGACTGCTCTCACTGAAACAAGCTTTGGCTGGGCATGGTGGCACATGCCTGTCATCCCAGCACTTTGGGAGGCAGAAGCGAGAGGACTGCCGGAATTCAGGGATTCGAGATCAGCCTGGGTAACATGGAGAGATCTTGTCTCTCGAATAAATCAAAAAAATCAGACGGGTATGGTGGCACACACCTGTAGCTCCAGCTACTTGGAAGGCTGAGGCAGAAGGATCATCTGAGCCCAGCAAGTAGAGGCTGTGGTGGCCATGAGCATGCCACTGCACTCCAGCCTGGGCCACAGAGTGAGACTCCGACTCAAAAAGATAAATAAACAAGCTACTCATGCTTGTCTAGACTTTTTTTTTTTAATCTTCCAGATTTCCATTTGTTAGGAGTTATAGCCCAACCTCCTCAGCTTGACACTCCTGACAAAGCATCCTATGATCCACACCAGCCTTTGCAGTCAGCTCCCAGCACACCCCTTCCCTCGGGGCCTAGTGCTCTGCTCTCACTCCCTCCCATCTAATAAGCTCCCCCAAGGCCTGTGCCTTATCCTGCTGGCTCTGCTTGGCACAATTCTGCTTACCCTCTGAAACCCAGTCCAAACACTGTCTCTCCTTTCAAGTGCCGGCCAGTCTCGTTTGCACCTGTGGTCCTAGGGTAATTACTGAAGGCACCTCGCAGACTCTGGTGCTCTGATGGATGATAAATTACATGGCCCTCCCGAAACCCACTGACCCAAAGACAGAACTAGTTACTTGTGGAGCTGCTCTGCCTGGCTGTGTGTTCCTCAAGGGTAAGGGTCTTGTTTCAGTGTGTGCATCCAGCATCTGAAGACTGTTAGCTCCTGAGAGGGGTTCAGTGAACACTGGGGGAATGAGAGCATGAATCTGACTCTCAAATTGTGGCAATCGATTTTATCTAAACTTCCCGAGGGAAATTTTCTAAGTCAGAATCAGACCTAAAAATTCCTAGGCCAAAAAGCAGGCCATGAAAGCATTGGACACATAAGCCATTTCTCTCCCTAAGCCAGCGTGCCTCAACTTATGTTTGTTATCATACCCCTAAGGAACCTCAGTACAAAGCAAACTCTTTTCATTCTATAAGTTCCGAATGACTCAATAAAAATTCTAAGTTAAAAGTTAAATTTTTAGATGTCAAGCTATTACCTTTTGACCTGTATTTGCTGAGTATCTTTTTTTTTTTTTTTTTTTGAGTTGGAGTCTCACTCTGTCGCCCAGACTGGAGTGCAGTGGCCGCTCCCGGCCACCGCAGCCTCGACCTGCTGGGCTCCGGCGATCCTTCCGCTCAGCCTTCCAAGTAGCTGGAACTACAGGCGCACGCTACCACGCCCAGCTAATTTTTTTGATTTATTGTAGAGATGAGGTCTCGCCAAGTTGCCCAGGCAGGTCTCGAACCCGCGGGCTCAGGCAATCCACTCACCTCAGCTTCCCAAGGCGCAGGATTACAGGCCGAGCCACCGAGCCCAGCTATAACCAAATTTTTTTAAACATTCAAAACTGTTATTTGTCCAGCAAAAGTAAAACAATTGAAAAAATTATTTTCTAGGCTGGGCATGATGGCTCACGTCTATAACCCTAGCACTATGGGAGGAGGAAGCTAGAGGATTGCCTGAGCCCAGGGGTTGGAGACCAGCCTGGGCAAGCTGGCAAGACCTCGTCTCTACAATAAATCAAAAAATTAGCTGGGTGTGGTGGTGCATGCCTGTAGTTTCAGCTAATTGTAAGGTGGAAGAGGAAGGATGGCCTGAGCCCAGCAGGTCGAAGCTGCGGTGACCGTGAGCATGCCACTGCACTCCATCCTGGGTGACGGAATGAGACTCTGACTCCAAAAAAAAATTATTTTCTTAGAAGTTATTTTTAGTGAACTTAAACTTTTGTTTTATATGAGAAAACAATGTTTAACTTAACTAGTCGCCAGATAATTCACTCACATATTTTCAATCTTTTCCTTCTCAGTACTTGACATAATTATTGATGGGTTGAATAGCTTTACTAGAGTAATAAAATATTAACTATTCTCATGTAATTCTCAAATTCCAATTGCACACACAAAAACAATGGGAGCCAAATGTAAGCAAATCCACAAGGCAGCCATTAGCATCCATAAGTCTGTAGAGGTCACCAATGGGGCAACTGATAAGAGAGAAGGCCCTCCAATCAGTCATCTATTTGACACAGATGTGCTGTATTGACCTTGCATATGTCCTGTACAACTTCCATAAACTCAATGTCAATGTTACTCATGTACTACCCAAGAAAACCCAGCCAGGTGTGGTGGCTCACGCCTGTCATCCCAGCACTTTGGGAGGCCGAGGTCAGAGGACTGCACAGGTTCAAGACCAGCCTGGGCAACTGGGCAAGACCTCATCCCTACAATAAATCAAAAAATTAGCCAGGCGTGGTGGTGTGTGCCTGTTGTTCCGGGTACTTGGAAGACTGAGGCAGAAGGATCACCTGAGCCCAAAGTCGAGGCTGCAGTGGCTGTAAGCATGCCACTGCACCCCAGCCTGGGCAGCAGAGTGAGACTTCGACCCCCAAAAAAAAAAACCCAATGAGAGAAATTTCAATGTTAAGAAAAAAGATTTTGTTAATTGAGCTTTGAGGAGGCACAAACCATAATAATATCTAAGATTCTTTAGGAAAAAAAAAATTTGCCTCCAATGAAGAGGCAAGTCCTAGCTTCTGTGTTTACCCTCCTAGCACCTAAAACAAACGAAACCAGCAGTTTACCCAAGAAAATCCATGCCAGGTCGGCTCGGAGTCTCAGCCTGTAATCCCAACACTTTGGGAGGCCAAGGCAAGTGCATTGCCTGAGCCTGCGGGTTCAAGACCAGCCTGGGCAATTTGGCGAGACCTCATCTCTACAAGAAATCAAAAAATTAGCCGGGCATGGTAGTGCATGTCTGTAGTTCCGATTAAAAAAAGGAAAATCCATCCCATAGCCGCTGCAAAGGTTTCTCTGTCACTATGACTCCTGAACTACTTTGAAAGAAAAAGGGTTCCCATATGATTAGCCCTACTCCCAAAAAGGAGTCCCCTGTCCCTGCAAACAACCCCAGACCTTTGGAGATGAAACACTTAGGGCTCATCCAGTCCCCCCTCCTTCAGACGAGGAAACTAAAAGAGCCCTCAAGCCCGGGACACTTGTCTGTCGTGTTCACCGCTGCCCCTCCAGGCTAGCACAGGGCTTGGCACGTTAGACGGCCAGACGCTTGCACACACGAGTGGCGAGTGACTATGGGGCAGAGAGGGCGGAGAGCGAGATCCCTCATTCCCCGCCCACTACTTTTCCAACCGCACAACTTTTTTTGTCCCTTTTACTCCCCAAGGGTATCAAACAAGGGCCTATCAACATCAAACACAGCCAGAAAGACCTTCAGACACGTTTTCTTTTGAGTTGGAGTCTCACTCTTGGTCACCCAGGCTGGAGGGCAGCGGCCGCTCCCGGCCACCACGCCTCGACCTGCTGGGCTCCTGCGATCCTTCTGCCTCGGCCTCCCAAGCAACTGGAACCACAGACGCACGCCACCACATCCACCTGGTTTTTGAGATTTACTGTAGAGATGAGGTCTCACCAACTTGCCCCGGCTGTCTCGAACCCCCAGGCTCAGGGAATCCTCTCACCCAGGGCCTCCCAAAATGCTGAGATTGCAGGCTGAGCCACCATACCCGGCCCTCAGATACATCTTAAGTGTGTGAAAATCTTCCTAGCTGAAGCAAACCGATTACATGTCCAGTAAAATTGAAGAACAGGATCTTATTAACCTGTGGGTAGAGCTCTCCAGCCCACTGACAGGTAGGGACTTTCTACAAGTGAGTCAACGGTCCCCAATCTACAACACCCTACTTACTGGTTTGACCTGATTTGAGCTCTTTCCTAGAGTTCCTGTACCCGAGTCCTAGCTTCCTACTCAGACTGAGAACCCTAGAGAGCCAAAACTGTGTCATCTCTTTCTAATGCATTTATCGAGTTTCAGCCTAGAGCAAATGCTCAATAAATACTTCTTAAATGTCTACCACTGGAAATGGTATGCCATGAGTGACAAAAAATGGATTTGAGGCCAGGCGTGATGGCGCACACCTATAATCCCAGCACTTTGGGAAACCGAGGTGAGAGGACTGCCTGAGCCCACGGGTTCGAGACCAGCCTGGGCAACTTGTCAAGACCTCATCTCTACAATAAATCAAAAAGTTAGCCAAATGTGGTGGCACATGCCTGTAGTTCCAGCTACTTGGGAGGCTGAAGCAGAAGGATCGCCGGAGCCCAGTAGGTTGAGGCTGCAGCAGCCGTGAGTGTGCCACTGCACTCCAGAGACTCTGACTCAAAAAAAAAAGTGGATTTGACATGAACAAGAATTCTGTTTGTACTCCGTTCAGCTAGTAGGACTAGTGTAGTACTTAGCATAAGAGAAGCCACGTAAGTCCGGCTCAGTGGCTCAATCCTGTAATCCCAGCACTTTGGGAGGCCAAGGTGAGTGGAATGCCTGAGCCCGCAGGTTCAAGACCCACCAGGGCAACTTGGTGAGACCTTGTCTCTACAATACATCAAAAAATTAGCCAGGCGTGGTAGCACGTACCTATAGTTCCAGCTACTTGGAAGGCTGAGGCGGAAGGATCGCCGGAGCACAGCAGGTCGAGGCTGTGGTGGCCGGGAACGTGCCACTGCACCCCAGTCTGGGCGACAGAATGAGACTCCAACTCAAAAAAAAAAAGAGAGAAGCAAAGTAGCTGCTGAATGAAAAAAAAGCATGAGCCGGGCACAGTAGCTCATGCTAGTTATCCCAGCACCTTGGGAGGCCGAGGCCAGAGGATTGCTTGAGCCTAGGAGTTCAAGGCCAGCCTAGGCAACATAGCAAGACCTCATCTCTACAAAAAAAAAAATCAAAACATTAGCCGGAGGTGGTAGCACATGCCTGTAGTCCTAGCTACTTAGGCACTAAGGCAGAAGGATCGCCTGTGGTGAACCATGATCAAGCCACAGTACTTCAGCCAGGGTGACAGAGTGAGACCATCCCCAAAAAAAGAATGAATGATACAGCAAAAACTGAAAAGGTATTAAGTAACATCTTTTCTGCAGTCACGTATTCATCCAACAAATAATTACTTACCAAGTATCTGTGTGTCAGACTCTCTGCGGCTCTGAAACCTAACTTTTCCCATGAGCTGGAGCCCTCCTCATCAATTAATGTATCTCAATACTCTGGCTCATCTTATAGGCAGTAGGCATAGCTTGAGTGACCATGTGTGTGTCCAGAATGGTCCTAGCTTGCACTGTTGTCCCAGTGTGAATTATTTTTTTTTTTTTTAGTTCAAGTCTCACTGATGCCCAGGCTGGAGTGCAGTGGCATGCTCACGACCACCGCAGCCACGACCTGCTGAGCTCTGGCGATCCTTCCACCTCAGTCTTCCAAGCAGCTGGAACTAAAGGTGCACGCCACCATGCCCAGCTAATTTTTTGATTTATTGTAGAGACGAGGTCTCGCCAAGTT
>NW_007172248.1:10859-11377 GCF_000164805.1 Carlito syrichta | reverse complement strand
GCCTGTAATTCCAGTTACTTGGAAGGCTGAGGCGGAAGGATCGCCGGAGCCCAGCAGGTCGAGGCTGCGGTGGCCGGGAGCGGCCACTGCACTCCAGTCTGGGCGACAGAGTGAGACCCCAACTCAAAAAAAAAAAAAAAAAGATGAAAATGGCAACAAATAGGCGATTTCATCATTTGCCTTTTCGGTGCAGTTTAAAAGTTTCAACAAGTTTCAACAATAAACCGGGAGCGGTGGCTCATGCCTGTCATCCCGGCACTGTAGGAGGCGGAAGCAAGGATTGCCTGAGCTCAGGGATTCGAGACCAGCCCGAGAAATATGGCGAGACTCCACCTCTACGTTAAATCATAAAATCAGCCGGGCGTGGTGGCACACGCCTGTAATTCCAGCAACTTGGAAGGTAGCTTCCTTCTGGAAGGATGGCCTGAGCCCATCAGGTCGCGGCTGCGGTGGCCGTGAGCGCCATGCTCCATCCAGGGCAACACAGTGAGACTCTGACTCAAAAAAAAAAAAAAAAA
>NW_007172248.1:0-9085 GCF_000164805.1 Carlito syrichta | reverse complement strand
TCCGGCCGGCCCTTGGGGAAGGTTCCCTAGGGCTACCTGCCGCCTGGCGCCCAGGGGGCACGGAGCTGACGAGGCCAAGGTCAAAGCAGCCTGGGCCCTCGGAGGCATCCCCCTGCTCCTGGGTGCGCTGCCAGTCCGCTGGCCTCGCCAGAGGGGCACCGTGCCTGGCTGATGATGTGGCCGGAGGGCAGCGAGGGTCACGGTCGCCCGTCCCCTGCAGGCCTGACGCCGCCTGCCTGGACACCAGGTCAAAAGTGTCCTCTTCAGGTACGGGCGCTCGGTGCTTCTGTGTAGGCCTGAAAGATAGAAATCCACAGGACAGGTTTATACACCTTAGCTCCTCCCCGCCCCCCAGTCCGGTTTAGTCTCCCCGCAGCATCCCGCCCCGCACTGACCTCTTTTTGTAGCTCCAAACACGTGTGTCATTCGTGCATTAACTATAAACGGTGATGCAAGGCAGCAGCTCGAGGCAAGCCAGGGGTATGAGATTGAGACAAAACTGAGGAGAGCTTTGGATGCCAAAAACAGATATTGAAATCTCTGCCCAACGGGGAACCAAACTTTTGAGGCAGCAAGTAAATGTATGATCAAAGCATGAGTGTAGGATGCTGTCTTCAAGGCTGTATCCCCAGTAGCTAGGACAGTGCCTCGAACGTAGTAGGTACTCAACACATTTTTGTGGGCTGAGTTTAGACATTGAATTTTGTTGCTTCTGACTAGTAAAATAATGGAACTATTTTAAACTGGAAAATTAAATACTGTATTTTGAAGGGTTTGGGAAAGTCAGCTTTATTTTACATACAAAAAAAATTCACCAAGTTTAACTGTGTGATTCGATGGCAAGCATTTACAAAACACTATACCACCGGCGGGGGTGGCTCACACCTGTAATCCCAGCACTTTGGGAGACCGAGGCAGGAGGATTGCCTGAGCCCTAGGGTTGGAGACCAGCCTGGGCAACATAAGGAGACCTCACCTCTACAATTAATTTTGTAAAAAAGCCAACTGTGGTGGTTCCAGCTACTTGGAAGAGTGAGGCAGAAGGATTGTCTGTGGCAGGATAGCCTGAGCCCAGCAGATCATAGCTGCAGTGGCCACGAGCCTGCCACTGCACTCCAGCCTGGGCGACAGAGTGAGACTTCAAATTTTAAAAAGATAGGCCGGGCTCAGTGGCTCAGCCTGTCATCCCAGCGCTTTGGGAGGCTGAGGTGAGTGGACTGCCTGAGCCTGCAGGTTCGAGACCAGCCCAGGCAACTTGGTGAGACCTCATCTCGACAAATCAAAAGCTAGCCGGGTATGGTAGCACATGCCTGTAGTTCCGGCTACATGGAAGACTGAGGAGGAAGGATCACCGGAGCCCAGCAGGCTGAGGCTGCGGTGGCAGGGAGCGTGCCACTCACTGCACTCCAGTCTGGGTAATAGTGAGACTCCAACTCAAAAAAAAAAAAAAAAATACTGTCTGAATCATAACATAGAACGTCCCAAAAAGTTCCCTGTGATCTTTTCTGTCAATTTTCTACCCTTACTCCCTGGCCTCTGGCTACCACTGATCTGCTTTCTAGCACCATTGTTTTGCTTTTTCTAAAATTTCATACCAATAGAATCAAAGAGCACATGGTCTTTTGTGTCTGGCTCATGTAGTCATCCAGTGATAATAATAAAAATAGCTAACAGTTATTGCGAATTTACTATGTGCCAGAATTATGTTGAGCCCGTTGTATATGTTCTCTCCTTTATTCTTCATAACCCCATAAAGTAGAGTTTTGTTGTCCTCTCACAGATGAGTAAACTCAGGCTTGGAAGGCTAAAGTAACTTACTGAGGCCAGGTAACTATAAAGGAAGTTGGAAAGGCAGAATCGGAACCCCAGCAGTTTGACTTTAGGGCCTGGGGGATAACCATTGTCCCTACTGCCTCCAGCCATGCCCCTGCTTTATCCCTGTCTGTTTCAGCGGCGCATTTGCCTGTACATGTCCATTACACAAGTCAGTGAGTCACTTTACATCCTAGAAACTTGCTCTATGATTTTAATAATTCACCACGTTAACCAGGCTCGGTGGCTCAGCCTGTAATCCCGCGTCTTGGGAGGCTGAGGTGAGTGGATTGCCTGAGCCCACAGGTTTGAGACCCGCCTGGGCAACTTAGTGAGACCTCATCTCTACAATAAATCAAAAAATCAGCCAGGCGTGGTAGTGGACACCTGTAGTTCCGGCTACTTGGAAGGCTGAGGCGGAAGGTTCGCCGGAGTCCAGCAGGTCGAGGCTGCGGTGGCCGGGAGCGGCCACTGCACTCCAGTCTGGGCGACAGAGTGAGACTCCAACTCAAAAAATTAAAAATTTAAAAAATTTAAAAAAAATAATAATAATTCACCACGTACCTTTATACTAGAAAAATAAAATAGTTTTGACCCCAAAAACAACATGAAAAAATGGGATTAGATGGTGGTGATGACTGCTCAACTCTCTGAATTGTCTAACTCATTGAACTGTATACTTACAATGGGTAAATTTTATGATTATGAAAATTATATTTTAATAAAGGTGTTTTTAAAAGCTAGTTAACACATTCTTTGGACACTTAGAATCGGAAGAACTAGAAGAGACCTAAAGGTCATTTAATTCCAATACCCCTGAAAGTTTCCATTCCTTCCCCCGCCCCCCCCACCTCCTCCTCTGGTTTATTTTTCACTTTCTGGGGCTGGATTTCCTGTCTGAGTCCAGATTCTACTCTGTATTAGTCATGCATGATTCTGTTTTTTAAAGTTCATTGGTTCCTAAATTAATATCACATCTTTTTGACATGAAACCTTCTTATTGGTGGCTTTCTCTTTACCCATATGCCTTGTTTTTCTGTCTTATGAATTACAGCTCTTCAAATTTTGAAGAGAAATGATGGAACTTGGCACTAATTAGTGACATGATATGTTATAATGAGAATCAAGTGTAATTTTTGAAAAACCTATGCTTACAGATGAAGCTTAATGGGTTTTTTGTTGTTTTTTTCATATCAGGGATCAAATCCCATGTACGGTATGTTTTAAACTTGCAGATAGGCAATACTCATGTTTCAATTATAAACAGTGAATGAATAACTGTGTTCTAGCCACCGGAACACCTAATGAAATTTGCTTTGCAAGATCATGTGTCACAAATACAAAACAGCTTTTTTCAAAGAACAATTAGAATGGATTTGTTTTTGTGGCAGAATTCCCCTTGCCAGTCTGCTAATAATATTATACTCTAACAGTCAGAAGAGACTACTCAAATATTCCATTTCCAAGAAGTAACTAGCATAGAGATTAAGCAAGAGAGATCTGAATCCTTTCATGTTGAAGCCACACATACCAGGAGCTGTTTGGATTTCAAAGTAAATCTAATGTTGGCAGGGCAGGGTGGCTCACACTTGTAATCCCAGCACTTTGGGAGGCCGAAGTGAGAGAATTTCCTGAGCCCACGAGTTCGAAACCAGCCTGGGCAACTTGGCGGGACCTCATCTCTACAATAAATCAAAAAATTAGCCGGGCATGGTGTCACGTGCCAGTAGTTGCAGCTACTTGGAAGGCTGAGGCAAAAAGATCATCTGTTTGAGAATATGGTAGCTGGGAGCATGCCACTGTACTCCAGCCTGGGCAAGAGTGAGACTCCAACTCAAAAAAAAAAAAAATCTAATGTTGCAGACAATCTAATTTTCAGCATTTCTGAACCTGTTACCCTTAGCTGATGTAGAGTTTTTTGCTGATACTTGATTGATATAAAAATTCAGTCTCGGCCGGGATCGGTGGCTCAGCCTGTAATCCTAGCACTTTGGGAGGCCAAAGTGGATTGCCTAGCCCATGGGTTTGAGACCAGCCTGGACAACTTGACGAGACCTCGTCTCTATAATAAATCAAAAATTAGCCGGGAGTGGTAGCCTGCACCTATAGTTCCAGCTACTTGGAAGGCTAAGGCAGAAGGATCGCCAGAGCCCAGCGGGTCGACGCTGGTGTAGTGATGAGTGTGCCACTGCCCTCCAGCTTGGGCGACAGAGTGACTCAAAAAAAAAAAAAATTCACTCTCCATCATTTGAAAATTCAGACTCAAAAAAAAAAAAAATTCAGTCTCCATCATTTGAAAATAGGAGACAATCAAATCCATGAAATAAGTGCTCATTGAAAAGCATCTGGCCGGGCTCAGTGGCTCAGCCTGTAATCCTGTGCCTTTGGGAGGCTGAGGTGAGTGGATTGCCTGAGCCCGCGGGTTCGAGACTCGCCTGGCAACTTGATGAGACCTCATCTCTACAATAAATCAAAAAATCAGCCGGGCGTGGTAGTGCATGCCTGTAATTCCAGCTACTTGGAAGGCTAAGGCGGAAGGATCGCCGGAGCCCAGCGGATCGAGGCTGCGGTGACCCAGAGCGGCCACTGCACTCCAGTCTGGGTGACAGAGTGAGACTCCAACTCAAGAAAAAAAAAGAAAGAAAGAAAAGCATCTGTTTATGAATGATTTTGTCTCACATATGTGTCTTAGCTCGTGAAGGAAAACTCCCCCCTCTAAAGCAGCCCCTCGGCCAGGCACGATGACTCAGACCTATAATCCCAGCACTTTGGGAGGCCAAGGTAACAGGATTGCCTGAGCTCAGGGGTTTAAGACCAGCCTGAGAAACTTGGCCAGACTTCGTCTCTATCGTAAATCAAAAAATAAGCCAGGCGTGTTAGTGCACACCTATAATTCCAGCTACTTGGAAGGCTGAGGCAGAAGGATCGCCTGAGCCCAGCAGGTCAAGGCTGTGGTGGCTGTGAGCCTGCCAGCGCACTCCAGCCTGGGCAACAGTGAGACTACAATTCAAAAACATAAAATTCAAGTAATAAATAAAGCAGGCCCTCCCTCTCCATCACACTCTACCATATCCTCCTGCTGTTTTCATAGCACTCATCACTACCCGAAACGCTCTTGTTCATTTATTTGTTTATTTGTATGTGGTCTCTGTCTCTCAACCAAGCACCTCACACAAACCATAAGGTAGACTCCACGAAGGAAGGAACCTTGTGTTTTATGACTGCAACAAAAACCCAATATGTATTATGCCCAACACATAATGAATACTTAATAAATGGCTATTGAGTGAATGAAGAAAAGCATAGACGGTTCATAGTGGTAGGGTTCGGACGGACAGGGTGAGAGTAGAGAGGCCCAGGGAGGCGCACAGCACTGCCAGGGCTGGCTAGCCGGAGGTGCGCGCCCGGGAACCCAGAGATCCGAGTAGATGCAAAGAACTGCAACACACAAGAAGGTTAAGAAAGAAAAGTTTATTTAAAAGTAGATTAGAGCCGGGCTCAGTGGCTCAGCCTGTAATCCCGCGCCTTGGGAGGCTGAGGTGAGTGGATTGCCTGAGCCCGCGGGTTCGAGACCTGCCTGGGCAGCAAGACCTCATCTCTACAACAAATCAAAAAATCAGCTGGACATGGTAGCGCGCACCTATAGTTCCAGCTACTTGGAAGGCTGAGGCGGAAGGATCGCCAGAGCAGGTCGAGGCTGCGGTGGCCGGGAGGGGCCACTGCACTCCAGTCTGGGCAACAGAGTGAGACTCCAGCTCAAAAAAAATAAAATAAAATAAAAGTAGATTAGAGAGAGAAAGAGAAGGAAGAAAGAAGATTCACCTCCCCAAGGTGGGGGAGGGGGACCAAAGCCAGGAAGCATGGCGACAGCCATAGTTCAAAGAGCACGTGGCCACACCAGAGTCTAGCAAGGCAAGGGCCGCTGGTTGCTTGTGGTTAAGTCCTTTTAACCATTCCCCTTGATGGGGAAGATCATTAAGGTGATTGGATGGTGGTCTGCTTTCACATCATCACAAAGGGGCAGGCAAGTGCAGGTACTGATGATGTCAGGTGATGGACAGCAGGCAGATGGGTGGGTTAATCACATGATTGCTGCCAAGGTGGGTCACAAAGGGCTGATTAGGATAACCCTCTGGGGATGGGGGGGCAAGTTTCTGCAAGAGGCTTGTTAGATATTTGCAATTCACAAACATTGCAACTCACAAATTCCTTGACCAAAGGTGGGTTGGTCGTATTATTACTTTTATGACTTTGGCCAGCCAAAGGGTAACCTTTGATCTTCAGCCTTGACAAGGAACCTAAAAGTTTGCTAGAGATTATTATGCTAAATCATGTATTGAAAGACTGGACTGTCCTGGTCTTGCACCTGAAGGAGATTTATCTAGCAGGGAATGGGATAGGTTGCTGTTTGTCCTGCAGTAGAATGTCTGAATGCTTTCTAATGGTTACGCTGAGGCAAAAAGCCTAAAGAATAAGCTAAGTTTCTTCTAGGTTTCTGTAGGTACCTTTCACATAGTATCTTAAACACGATTGTTTAGACCTAGAAATGCCAGTATTTTTGCATAATCCAGTAATAATGAGGGCGACTTAAAAGATGCAAATTGCCCAGCACCATGGCTCATGCCTGTAATCCTAGCACTTTGGGAGGTGGAGGTGAGAGGCTTTCCTGAGCCCATGGGTTCAAGACTAGCCTGGGCAATATGGCAAGACCTCGCCTTGTCTCTAGAATACATTTTTTTTTTTTTGAGTTGGAGTCTCACTCTGTCGCCGAGACTGGAGTGCAGTGGCCGCTCCCGGCCACCGCAGCCTCTACCTGCTGGGCTCCAGCGATCCTTCCGTCTCAGCCTTCCAAGTAGCTAGAACTACAGGCATGTTCTACCACGCCCAGCTAATTTTTGATTTATTGTAGAGATGAGGTCTCACCAAGTTGCCCAGGCGGGTCTCGAACCCGTGGGCTCAGGCAATCCAGTCACCTCAGCCTCCCAAGGCGCGGGATTACACGCTGAGCCACCGAGCCCAGCTAAATTTTTTTTTTTTAAATAGCTAAGCATGGTGGCACACACCTGTTATTTCTAGCTACTTGGAAGCCTAAGGCGGAAGGATCGCCTGAGCCGAGTAAGTCAAGGCTGCAGTGGCCAAAAAAGTGCTGCTGAACTCCAGCCAGGGCAACAAAGTGAGACTCTGACTCAAAAAAAAAAAAAAAAAGAATGCAAATTATGGCAGGGTGCAATGGCTCAGGCCTGTAATCCCAGCACTTTGGAAGGTGGAGGTGAGAGGATTGTCTGAGCCCAGCCTAGGTAACTTGGTGAGACCTTGTCTCTACAGTAAATCAAAAAATTAACCAGGCATGGTGGCACATGCCTGTGGTTACACCTACTTGAAAGGCTGAGGCAGAAGGATTGCCTGAGCCCAACAGGTCAAGGCCGTGGTGGCCATAAGATTGCTACTGCACTCCAGC
Organism: Carlito syrichta; assembly: GCF_000164805.1. Lineage (NCBI taxonomy): Eukaryota > Metazoa > Chordata > Mammalia > Primates > Tarsiidae > Carlito > Carlito syrichta. The sequence goes on along the minus strand of NW_007172248.1, from coordinate 1,815 downwards.
CTGGGTGACAGAGTGAGACTATGACTCAAAAAAAATACAGGCCGGGCTCGGTGGCTCAGCCTGTAATCCCACGCCTTTGGGAGGCTGAGGTGAGTGGATTGCCTGAGCCCACGGGTTCGAGACCCGCCTGGGCAGCGAGACCTCATCTCTACAATAAATCAAAAAATCAGCCGGGCGTGGTAGCGCATGCCTGTAATTCCGGCTACTCGGAAGGCTGAGGCGGAAGGATCGCCGGAGCCCAGCAGGTCGAGGCTGTGGTGGCCCGGAGTGGCCACTGCACTCCAGTCTGGGCGACAGAGTGAGACTCCAACTCAAAAAAAAAGAAAGACATTTCCAAATCCAAGGTCCTAAAGATATAGCCTTATGTTTTCTTTTAATAGCATTATAATTTTAGCTCTTACACTTAGGCTTTCGTGCATTTTGAGTTGATTTTTATATATGTTGTGGTTAGTGGTCTAGCTTCATTCTTTTGCATGTGAATATTCAGTTGTTCTCTTTCCATTGAATGGTCTTGGCATTCTTGTCAAAAACCAGTTGGCCAAAGATGCGTGAGTTTATTTGTGGGCTCTCAATTCTATTTCAGCAGTGTATATGTCTATCTTTTATCAATTCCAGTGTTTTTGTTGTTGTTGCTGTTGTTTTTGAGTTGGAATTTCACCCTGTCGCCCAGACTGGAGTGCAGTGGCACGCTCCCAGCCATCGCAACCTCGACCGGCTGGGCTCTGGAGATCCTTCCGCCTCACCTTCCAAGTAGCCAGAACTACAGGCGCTCGCTACCACACTTGGCTAATTTTTTTATTTATTGTAGAGACGAGGTCTCTCCAAGTTGTCTGAGCTGGTCTCGAACCTGCAGGCTCAGACAATCCACTCACTTCAGCCCCCCAAAATGCTGGGATTACAGGCTGGGCCACTGAGCCTGGCCAATTCCAATGTTTTGATTATTACAGCTTTGTAGTATATTTTGAAATCAGGAAGTGTGAGTCCTCCAACTTTGTTCTTTTTCATGATTGTTTTGGATATTCAGGGCCCTTTGCAATTCCATATGAATTTTGGGATCAGCTTTTCCAATTCTGAAAAAAAAAAAAAGTCATAGGGATTTGATGAGAATTACATTGAATCTGTAGATCACTCTGGGGAATACTGACAGACATCTTTTTTTTTAAAGAAACATTTTTTATTTTATTGTATTTTATTTTATTTTATTTATTTATTTGTTTATTTTGAGTTGGAGTCTCACTCTGTCGCCCAGACTGAAGTGCAATGGCTGCTCTCGGCCACCACAGCCTCGACCCTGCTGGGCTCCGGTGATCCTTCCAACTCAGCCTTCCAAGTAACTGGAATTACAGGCGCGCGCTACCACGCCTGGCTAATTTTTGATTTATTGTGGAGATGAGGTCTCGCCAAGTTGCCCAGGCGGGTCGCAAACTTTTATTTCTTTTTTGTGCCTCTTTACCCTGGCCAGCATTTTGTAAAATGTTAACAAGCAGTGGTGAAAGTGGACATCTTTGTCTTATCCCCAGTCTTAGAGGAAAAGCTTTCAGTCTTTCACCACTGACTATGGTGTTAGCTATGGATTTTTTTTTTTAATTTATTTTATTTTATTTTATTTTATCTTTTTGAGTTGGAGTCTCACTCTGTCACCCAGACTAGATGCAGTGGCCGCTCCTGGCCACCGCAGCCTTGACCTGCTGGGCTGCGGCGATCCTTCTGCCTCAGCCTTCCAAGTAACTGGAACTACCACGCCCGGCTAATTTTTTGATTTATTGTAGAGATGAGGTCTCACCAAGTTGCCCAGGTGGGTCTCGAACCCACGAG
>NW_007172247.1:0-375 GCF_000164805.1 Carlito syrichta | reverse complement strand
AAAGGCAGGGCTTGGCCCACGCTGCAGGCAGCCCAGAGCCCTGGGAGAGCGGCCCGAAGGTGAGGATCCCAGTGGGCAGGAGGCCAAGTGCTGTGACTGGTCTCTGGGGAACAGGGGAGAGGGGTCTTAAAGCCCCATACCCAGGGACGGAGTCGCCAGGCTTCCAATGCCGCTTGAACTGGGAGCGACAGGGGCCCTGAATCCTTGGCCCATGGCCCATGGGTGGTGGCTGCTGGGAAAGATGGCTCAGCCCTGCTCTCCTGTCCTGGGGCTCTTGATATCTGTTTATTCACATTTTGCTATTTACATTTTAACTTATTATCACATGGCTAGGACTGCTTGTACAAGATTTTTTGTATTTTATTTTTTTGAGTC
>NW_007172246.1:0-321 GCF_000164805.1 Carlito syrichta | reverse complement strand
CTACCCAAACCTATACCCACGGACTCAAAAATTCAACTCATAACTTCTCTCCCTCTCACCCCGAAGGGGGCAACAATCATCTCACCTACTTTAAAGGCCCCCCATCCCCTTACCGCCTGATCACTTCCTTCACTTACTAACGGCGGTACACCATCTACTTAATAAAACGCGCCCCTCTCTGGCAAAAGATTGCTGGCTATGCTTAAGCCCATGGCCCCCATATTGCGTGGGAGTCAGGGCAGTTTCTTCAGTAGGCAATGTAGAAACTAACATAAAGATACTTACTCTTACTGATATACAAAATAAGCAATTATGTCCCTG